>NW_007731070.1:5771-6145 GCF_000696425.1 Galeopterus variegatus | reverse complement strand
ATCCATATATCTTTGATTAATAAGCATAATCTGAACTGCAGATACACGTTCTCGAACAAATCGGACCAAGCGATTAAGTATGCAAGGGCCAAAGTCAATAAAAGAAACAGGATAAGTAATGGTCCAGCAATGGACGAAATCAAGGTTGTTAACCATGGAGAGGAATTGAACCAGGATTCAAACCACCCTTGGGCTTGTTTCCGTTCTCTCTTTCTTTTGGCTAGGCCTTCACGGACCTTGGCCATAGTCTTTGACCACCCCGGAGTGGTCAATGTAAAAGCAGCATTCTTCTTTTAGCGCTGCGCACAGACCTCTTTGTTGTAAAAATAAAAGATCGAGTCCACGTCTATTTTGGAGGACTACTTCTGACAAAG
>NW_007731070.1:0-473 GCF_000696425.1 Galeopterus variegatus | reverse complement strand
GGCAGTCTGTCCTTTTGGCTCTGCAACTCAGGGGGTCATCATGAGAACACACAGTTCCCCATATGTCCCCCTTTTTGTATTATTTAAATGAGCCGAGCTGTGCCTGTCTTAGGTTGATATGCTTGCAATCCCAAAACCGCTTACCCGTCATTGGGTGAGGATGTAGCTTTGACATCTCCCCTGTCTTAGGTTGGGTCGGGATGCATCTGCTTACCCATCCCTGGCTAACCAGCTCTCTTATGGACTAGGGCAAAAATGAGACACTGGAAGGCATTCATTAGTGTATATTTGATGATCAAGCGTGTGGCAGGCGTGGGCAAAGGAAAATCTGAAACAAAGCTCAAAGCATATTGTTAATCATCCATATATCTTTGATTAATAAGCATAATCTGAACTGCAGATACATGTTCTTGAACAAATTGGACCAAGCGATTAAGTATGCAAGGGCCAAAAGTCAATAAAAGAAACAAGAT
>NW_007731069.1:170926-171440 GCF_000696425.1 Galeopterus variegatus | reverse complement strand
GAGTTGGACATGGCCCAGAGGCTAGAGGCTGGGCCATTGTCCGTTTGTATGGAAGAGGGCATTCCAAATCTTGGGATAATCTGGGAGAGGAGTATGGAAGCCACAGTTGTGGCCCTCTTGTTAGTGGTGGGGAAGGCCTCTATCCACCCAGAGAAAGTGGATACCATTACTAGGAGGTATTGTTGACGTTTAACAGGAGGCATGTGGGTGAAATTGATCTGTCAGTCTGCTGCAGGGATACTACCCCTAGCTTGGTGTGAGGGATATGGTTTGGCTTTTAAGGGAGTGTTAGGGTTGGTACGTTGGCAGATGGAGCAATTGCGAGTGATTTTTTGTAGAAGAGCTTTGTCTGCTGAGGTTAAAGGAAAGAAAGTTTGGAGGAAGAGTGTTAAACTTAGGGGATTTGAACGGAATAGATCACAGAGAAGATGGAAAAGAGAAGATTTATCATCTGGTGTCGGAGCGGGGTTGCCTATTGTTTCTGGTAGAAGAGGAAGGAGTCAAGCGTTTGGGG
>NW_007731069.1:163060-170033 GCF_000696425.1 Galeopterus variegatus | reverse complement strand
CCGAAAATGTGGCCCCTGTGTCTAAGAGGAAGGAAATAGGATGACCATCTACAATAATAGTTACCCTGGGTTCGCTTTTTGTGATGGTAATTGTCGGGAAGGACCCAGGGCCCCTTCAATCTTCCTCAGCCAATCCCACCAAAGGTGTCTGAGATGCCCGGGACAGCTGGGGTTTGGTTGGCCAATCTCTCCTTTGGGTGAATGGGCAATCGGAGCCCAATGTCCCCTTCTTTGACACTTGGGGCATGGAATGGTGGGTGGTCTGGGCGAGGGGCAGGATCGCGACCAGTGACCTTCCTTTCCGCATTTGAAGCATGCCCCAGGGGGAGTTTTGGAGGCAGAGGACCCCAAAAGGCATCCAGGAGATGGTTTTATTATTTGGGACAACATTTGAAAATTGGCCAGGTCAGCCTTTTGTTTTCGTCGTTCTTTTTCCTCCTCCCTATTGTGAAAAACCTTAAAGGCCACTGATAAGAACTCGGTCTGTGGAGTAGTGGGGCCCTGTTCCAGTTTTTTTTAATTTAGTTTTAATATCGGGGTAGGCTTGAGCCAAAAAGTATGTCATGAGGACATGGCGTCCCTCCTCCGAGGAGGGATCCAGGTTGGTGTATTGCTGAGGGCCTGAGTTAGTCGATTAAGGAACTCAGATGGAGTTTCCTCCTTTTTTTGGAGAATTTATTGGACCTTTTGGAAATTAACAACTTTGCAGGCAGCTTTTTTTTTTTTTTTTTTCCTTTTTGTCTTTTTTTTCGTGTCCAGCAATGGGATCGCAAACCTCGGTGCTGCGCCCGCACCTCACTCAGCCAGTGAGCGGGAACCGGTCTGTATGTGGGATCCGAACCCTCGGCGGGAGCACTACCGCGCTCCCAAGCCGCGCACTGTAGCAGTGCACCACCGGGCTGGCCCCAACAAGCAGCTTTTTTAAGAACTGCTATTAGGCAGGAGGCAAATTGGTCTCGTGCCTGAATACCCTGGATTGTATTATAATTCCAATGTGGATCCTGCTCAGGAACTGTGTGTGGGCCGGTTGGGAAGGCGGGATTAATGCTATGGCTTTCATCTGCATGAGCTTGGGTCACGTCCCAGGTGCCGGGGCGCTCTTCAGGAAGGAGGGTGTTAGCCAGTAGCATGTAAATGTCATGGTGGGTGAGACTGTAGGCCTGGAGAACCCATTGGAATTCCTTAACATAAGTGGTGGGATCAGTGGTAAACAATCCTAATTTTCTCTCTAATTGAGTAAGGTCTGCTAGTGAAAATGGAACATGTACCCTAACATGTACCCCTTCAGCACCAGCTACTTTGCGGAGAGGAGCCATGGTAGAGGAAGGGAGAAGTCCTTGGGAATGAGTTACGGGGGGGCTGAAAGAGGCAGAGGGGGAGGGGGAAGGAGGGAGAGCAGAAGGGTTAGGTGGAGCAGAAGATGGCGGCGGAGTGAGCTGCTGTGGGGGTTTGGGGAATGGAACTACAGGAAGAGGGAGTCTGTATGGAGGAGGTTCGTCCGCAGGGTCAAAACCATCAGAAATAAAATTATTTCTGATGATGAAAACTCTTGGTGTTTTTTTTTTTTTTTTCTGCCAGGACTTTAGTTGTTTAGACAAATTATGTATTGAAACTATAAAATTCATTTGTCACATGTATACTTCACATTCAAAGTAAACATGAAGGTGATCTCATTGGAAAAAACAGTGATCAATAAAACTGCAGTTGGATTACTTCTTAACATAATAGATCTGAATATTGGATTATAACAGGAAAGGAGGAGGCAGGAAGGAAGGGGCGGGAGAGTAGAAATAGGAGAAAATGAGCAATGGGAAGAAAGGAAGAAAGAAGAAAAGTAAAGAGGGGGGAACTCATGTAGGTGCCAGAAGAAAAATTTATTTTCAAAACAAAGAGTAATGTTTCCATGCACTAATTAAAGGGACAGAAAAGCACTAGTTAGAGAAAAGGAAAATAGTTTTAAATGCAAAGACGACTTCTAGTCCCAGTGCAATGGAGTAGACACGTTTTTCCCTATTCCTCCTGATAAGTACAGCTAAAAATTCTAGATATTATAAACGAGTATAAAACAAACATAAGAAGTCTGAGCCGTGGCATGGAGAGGGAAGACTGACTGAGGGAGGAGGATAGAAGTCGTCACTTTACCCTCCATCACCTCGGTGAGGGCAAGTGCCTGGAGGCTCGAAGGAACCCGGCACCGGGATTTTCAGGAGTCCTGGGCTTGGAGAAACAGAAATACCAGATTGAAGGAAAAAGCGAGAGAATGGGAGCTTCACCCTGAAGAGGTCGCCTCTAATTGGGCTGGGAAAGGAGGGGAATGTGGATTGCCTAATGTGACGAGAGAATACCTAGGGGTCTGCCCAGTGCCCTGAAGGCCGTGGTGGGGTGTATTCTCTGTCTTAGGGCCGGGCATCAGAGGGATACCAGACGATTATGGTAGCCCAGCCTAAGATGGCGCCCCCGGAGAGAGACTTACCTTTAGGTGAGCGGTGGTGGGTGCGGAGAGCCAGCGCCGGAGAAAACGGACGAGGGCGAAGCATCAGCAGCGGGAACCACTGAGAGAGTGAAGGAGGTCTGAGAAGGAGTCCCCTCGGGTAAGGGGTGAGCTCCTCCCGGGTTTCAGCACCAATGGAAGAAGACAGGACCTGAGCTGACAGTTCACCAGAGAAGTGCCGCTTTATTCGGGGGAGAAGCATACATTTATAGAGAGCTGAATTCCGGGAGAGGGTGGTTAGTATGCGGGGCGGTAGCTGATTGGTCGGAAGGGCGGGTGATGATTTTGATAGGCCACACTTTGGCGCTGGCGGGAATGTTAGGACCCAGAAGAGAAGCTGGAAAGGTTGGTTAGTATGCGGGGCGGTGGCTGATTGGTCGGAAGGGCGGGTGATGATTTTGATAGGCCACACTTTGGCGCTGGCGGGAATGTTAGGACCCAGAAGAGAAGCTGGAAAGGTGCCACGTTTTAGGGAATGTCTCCTTTGGGATCTTCTATGGGGCCTTACAGTTAGGTTGTTTATATCATTCACTTGGGGCTTGAAGATGTTGAAACATTTGCTCAAGGTCACAGAATAAATGGCAAAATTAAGATGCAGGTAAGCCTGGCCCCAAAGTCCAGACTACTACCTGCTATGGTATTTATTGTTTCTCATTAAAACAGGGGTGTTCACATTTAACTGCAAAGTCTTTGTGAGGATCCATTTAAATATTACATAATGGCACTATATAAACTAGGCAATGTTTTATGAACGTAAGTTATTATTATTACTAATTTTAAAGTATAGTTTATGCATGATCATCATTTAACCTTTAGGACAACACTGTAAAGTTATGATACTTATTATCAAGGAATTTCTTCTATATTGTAAATATTACAGACATTTATATAATAGTTGGTAAAATTAAACATAAGATTAAAAATTTTATTTTGAGTCACCAAATTATAATCACATGTGTCATATATAAACAGTATACCCCACTTATCTCTTCAAAATGCATGGCATGCTAAAGAAGTATGGGAGGCCAGGGAAGACACCCCTTTCAACTCCTTGAAGGTTTTCTGAAAAACCACTTGATAAACACAGATTAATATGAAGAAAAGTTGTAACCAATTTTGTTATATCATAATTTTACATGACACTGGAGCCTTCATAACGAAGACCCAAAGATATAGGGAAAATTGTCCATATTTATACTTGTGTTCTATGAAGCAGGCACAGCTGTGTAGACATGTGATTGGACAAGAAACATATGGTCTAATGCTAATGGATTAAGTGGGGAAACCCAGCAAGGCCTGTCTGTTTAGATTCTTCTTGGCTTTTCTGTGTAGCATTCTTTCTTCCAGGGTGTGGGGCAGGACCCTATCTGGAATGGGAGTTTTATGACCTACAGTTACACAAGGTAGGTAGGGAATTTCTTTATGGCCAGCTCAAAGACAGAAATGGAGTAGAGGAGATTAGAGTTTATTTAAGACCTGCCTTGGGGAAGAGGAATTCTAGTTTCTATGGCTTGCCTCAGGGGAGAAAAAGGCTAAGAGACAGGAGGCCAGGAGAAGGTCACAGGAAAACTCTGCTTTGGAGGCCTTCACGTTGGGTTATTGCTTTCTGGGCCCCAATAGAAGTAAGCTTCGTATTTACTCCAAAAGTCTTGTTTAGAGTATGTGCCTTTTTATTCATGAGTTTCTTAATGTAATTTCTTCCAATAATTATTTAAAATTTTATTTATGTATTCAGCAAATATTTATTGGATACGTACAATGTGCCAAGCGCTGACTGGAATAAAAATTGAAAGACCCTTCCTCAAAGCAGAGTCAAGGGAAGGGGACTGTTCCTTTGTGGTTGCGAATTTGTAATACCATTTATAAGCCATATGAAATATTTTATAAAAAGGAACTTTAGAATACCTTCATGAATTCACAATATAAGTAGACATTTAATTTGACTTTTTTAACATTTTTGTAAATCAATTACCTGTGTCCAGATACATTAATGTGTGGTTCAATGGCTTTGGAATGCTGATGCATATTCCCACAGGTGGGCTTTAGGGGTGAAGAATGCAGTGTGGTATACCACAGTTGTATGAAATATTGCACAATTACATAACTGTCTTATCCTTTTCCAGAGACAAAGCATCTTTAAGCTAAAATAGCTCTACAGTAATAAAAGAGAAAAATACAGAGGGATGAGACTGGACATAAATTGCACTACTTGATTCTAGTGAAAAATAGTTTTTCCTGAGGTTCGAGCTGATGAAAAGAGCTATCAGATAATAACCATTGTGCATTAAAAAAAATAATTCACATACTACATTTCTGACAATGTAAATTTTAACATGGAAATGAAGCAGGCATTTGTATGTGTTCTAGTCCTAGTCCCATTGCTCAGATAAAAGAACTCAGTTAAGAAAAGAACCCAAAAGACTCAACTAAGATGGCATAATGCTAAATAAAATCTAGATCTCCTGTCTTCTCTAATCTATGGCAAAACTACTATGTCAGGTTCTTTCTCATATCCCATTAAAATACTTCAAGCCTGTTATCATAACACTTATAAACTTTTCTTTAAATGATAAGTTCCTTTTTTTTTTCTGATTTGTTATGCGTTTTCACCTTTAATAATAACATGTATTAATATGAGGCAAAAACAGTCCCTTCCCTGACAGACAAGAGGGAAAAAAAAAAAAAAAACTGCATTTGTAAGTTAAATATTCTGTTTTCCTGTAAGACACCATTGGTATACTGGACACATATTCTAGACATTAAGAAGGCACCAGTTATATTTAGTTGTAAGGTGCCTAATTAAAACAGTGCTAACTAACCTTGCTGGCCACGAGGTTTCATCTATTCAGGAAGATCACTACAATGTGTGAAAATCTCACTGATGTATTTAAAATGAGAAAATACACAAAAATGATTACTGACTATTATTGGAGGTGATGTCCCATTAATTTAAGAAAAGAAAGACATTTATTTCTGAATTGTGGATATTATGAGTCAATCTAATGAATAAAATAGTTTCTGTAATTATTTTGAGAATGAAAAATTCTGTGTCTTTTATGACTTTTACATTTTTTTACAACCAGAAAGTATTATCATTGAAAATTTTACTGACTTGCCTTGTTTACCAGAAAGCTCAGTTAAGTGAGGGTGATGACAACATCAGTATTTTCTCCAAAGTACTCCCTTAATAGCCCCTAACATTCCAAGTGATTCAACATATCTTTTCTACTTGCATAATCCTTCCATGTTGGATACATGCTGGAATTTATGATAATCAAACAGACATGGATATGCAGCAAAGTATGTTTTAGAAAGATTTTGCTTGATTGGATTAAAATACTTCATGGAGCTAGGTTTTCCAAGTAAACTTCATGTGGTTCAATAATAAGATATTTGATCATTTACCATATTTAAAATGATTAAATATAATCAGTATAGTATAGGTACTTACAAGTAGCCCAAATTATATGCATTATTAATGTGATGCAAAAGAACATAAGAGAGAAAGAGAGAATAAGAAACTGTGAGTTTGTTTCATTAGAAATTTTTTGGAGGGAAGGGGTGGTTGGCGGCATGTATTCAAAAATATGTATAGTATAGGTACTTACAAGTAGCCCAAATTATATGCATTATTAATGTGATGCAAAAGAACGTAAGAGAGAAAGAGAGAATAAGAAACTGTGAGTTTGTTTCATTAGAAATTTTTTGGAGGGAAGGGGTGGTTGGCGGCATGTATTCAAAAATAAATGAGGAAAAGTTAATAGGTATATTCATTCAACAAACATTTACTGAGAACCAAGGATAAGCCAGGCCCTTTTCTGAATGGGGATGCAGAGGTGAAAAAAAGAATTGATTCCTAACTTCCTGGGCCTCATCTTTTTTTGTGAGGTGAGTTGTTATTTAGCTAGGCTTTCCCACAAAAAGTTTCTTAACATACTTGTGTAAGAGGTCTTGCAGCTATAGCAGAGAGGTAAATGAGTGGGGATGACCCAAATGTTACAACAATGAGATTTTCACATCTGGAATCCAGAGACTGACTTTGAGTTACGTAGCTAACTGAGGAGCAAATTATTGCCTTACATGGTGTAGTAAGTTAGTTTCAAATTCTAAGGAGGTGGGATGCAAGCTACAATTATTTACCTCTTTGACCTAGAGAACATCTTAGTTTGCACCAATGCCAAGAACAGAAAATATGGACCTATTCTGAAAAGGGAAACAAGGAAAGCCTCATCAGCCAGCTGTAATCCTGATGTAGACATTTCCATTGCATTGTTTATGTGCTATTTCAGGAGTAAAGTAACAGCAATTTTAAACTGAATTCAAGTTGTCATCATTGCCAGTCCTCAAACCTGGACCAGATTTTGTGGTCTGCACTAATTCAAGGATGAGAAAGGCAGACAATATTCAAATAAACTAGACCACATCTCAGGCAGTGTTTTTATAAACCTGGGTTGCACTTAAGCAGTTGGTGCTAAATAAATT
>NW_007731069.1:161176-162608 GCF_000696425.1 Galeopterus variegatus | reverse complement strand
CATCAGCCAGCTGTAATCCTGATGTAGACATTTCCATTGCATTGTTTATGTGCTATTTCAGGAGTAAAGTAACAGCAATTTTAAACTGAATTCAACTTGTCATCATTGCCAGTGCTCAAACCTGGACCAGATTTTGTGGTCTGCACTAATTCAAGGATGAGAAAGGCAGACAATATTCAAATAAACTAGACCACATCTCAGGCAGTGTTTTTATAAACCTGGGTTGCACTTAAGCAGTTGGTGCTAAATAAATTTAGTTTGGATGTTTACGACGAAACAATCTTTTTTTTTTTTTCCCTCAATACCCATCAACTTGTTCTATGTCCTTATATTTTGGAAATTACCTAGACTGACTCTGTTCTAATGAAAACTGAACAATAACCTCTATCTTCTAATTGTGGGCACTACTTGCTTGAGTTTTATACCAACGTGTATTCTCATGGAAATGCCATAAAAAATCTTTCTAGTTTATAGGGAATGCAGAAAAGGACATCACTATCTAGCCAATTTCTTGAGACACAGTTAATTGGTATCCTTCTGTTTGGCAAGTTGAATTATCCTTTCAGCAAACAGTTAGTTGAAATGTTTCCTCCAAGAGTGGAATCGTTACCTTATAAACTAAAAATTAATTTTTGACCATCAATTAATAAAGTAAACTGGCTTCTCAGAATCCCAGATGAAACTACTTTTCTTTTTGCTTTTTTTGATGGCTGGCTGGCACAGGGATAAAACTACTTTTCTTAATCCAACAAAAATTTTGTTCACTTTGTCTCCGAAGGCCATAAGGATATGCTCTCTTTATTTACTTTGATAAACATGCCTTTCTACAGATTATTTTAAATTAACAATCAAAGAGATGTAATAAGAGCCTCAGTGAGATTAGCATGCTTTTAAAACTCAGAACAGGTTATGGAAGGGCAGCCTTTGACAAAGGGAAAATCTCCTTGGAGTTTAGGTACAGTGCATTTTTATTCTTCTTTCGTATTGGAAGAGACTTTTTTAAAATCCTCTTTAGCTTGCTTATACCTGATGCAGCACAGAGAAAAGAGAGTCAACTTAAAGCTGGTAGCTTTACTTTATCAGAGAGAATTTATATGTATGAAAGCATTTTTCTTTGGGCTATTCACCATAAAAAAAATCTGTTTATATTTGTCACTAAAAGGACCTCTGAAATTCAGAGTTGTTAGATAATGAAAGTGCCTAATATTTACTTTTGATAGATGATTATGACTTTTAAATAAGTGTCTCATTCTTTATTCCTTTTTAAATGCAAAAAAAAAATTTAAAAAAAGTCAAGCGGCTCTTTCATTTATAACATCTTTCTTATTTAAATGCATTTCTAAATTCTTAGTATAGAACTAAGAGATTATTGCTTGAGTGGTTGTCAGAAAGCTCTACTAATCATTAATCTCTTTACATTAGAGATGTAAAT
>NW_007731069.1:151083-160217 GCF_000696425.1 Galeopterus variegatus | reverse complement strand
GCTTGAGTGGTTGTCAGAAAGCTCTACTAATCATTAATCTCTTTACATTAGAGATGTAAATGCTTGTTTCGTGTACCCTTTAAGAAATTTTCATTAGATTTTGAGTGGCTATTGTTTTACAAGTTTTAAATTGCTTAGGATATGGATTGCTATCAGCTAGAGATGTGGATGAGCTCATTTATTGATACATATACTGTTAGCATGGTCTTTAATATATATCCATGGCTCTTTTAACATGACATAAATTGGGAAAGTGTAATTAAACACCTAATATTAATGAAGTATTTATCAGTTAAATATATTTATTGAGTATCTACCATGTGATGACCAAGCTACAAAGATCAAACAAGTGGTTTCTGCCTTCCTGGAAGTCATGGTCTATAGACAATGACTCGTTCCCTATCGATCCATCCACATTCAGATCATCCATTTTTTTCTTTACAAGTACATAACTCATAGTGATAAATCATTTTGAGAGGTTTCAAAAATCATTGATCAGTTAGGCTTTTACTGTCGCCATTTTCCTCCAAGAAATCTGCAATTCAGGATCACTCTATTCATTTTTTTTGTTGTTGTTGTTCCCCAAAATGGCTCTGAGTTCATGTAAGTTTGAGAAATGCTAAATAAAACAAAAGTAAGTGAATTCTTTTTCTCCAACCTGGAAGATATCTCAAACATTTTATAATACAAACAGGCATTAAGGTAATCCAAAAGGAATGTAGAATTCAGGGTTTTCCAAATGTATTTTTCTCTGGAAATGTTATTTTGCTTATTTTGAAAGAAATCTTTTCTAAAATCAATATTTTATTTTATTTTTTTCTTGAACTGTGTAATTTAGGAATGTCAAATGGCTGATCTCCCTTTAGAAATAGTGAGAATGGAAATTTGTAGACTTTATGAGGTTTCTATTTGTACTCAAAGGCAGGTGTGATCCGTGTTCTTTCTTTCTGTGTTTCTGTCTTTTTTTCTTCTGTCTTCATGAATAATTGAAGTTCAGAATAAAAGTTCTCCACCCAAACAATCTCTCTCGGTCTCAACTCCCTTTAGATTAGTCCTTTATCTTCCTTGCTTTGTCCTTTTGTTAAGGTCCCAAACTCTTCTTACTTTTAACTCCTTGTTTATGTTTATTGGGACATCATTCTCCACCCAAGAACTTTCTTCATAAACTAAAACTCTTTATTTTAGCTAGGCCTAGCCATCTTCTAATGCCCACCCTCCTTTTTAAAATTTTTTTTTTTGCAAATAGACTGTTCAGTCTCCTGTGAATTTTTACATCAGCAATAATTGGCTTTACCTTGGTTCCCACTGGTCTTTATAGAATATTGAACTGACAGCATTTATCATATGACTTCTCAACTGCAGCCTACAAAGTCCAGTGCATCTGTCTTTTAAAACTTACACTTACTAATTTGCAGGTGGTTGCCCTCATTGTCAGAGGTCTTTGGTACCGGCCTTTCAGTGTTCCTTTGTACACTTATGCCTTCAAAAGATTGTGGGTAGCTTCAGTATCCTCTGAGTGACCATTCTATACTCAAGACTTTCAAATTTCAAGGGCCTTCGTTTCCACTCTATTGATTAAACTCATTTGAAGAGCTACATTCTATAATTGCTCGCTCTGTGAACTGCTTAATTTTTAACTTTGACTGTGTTCAAAACTTATCCCTCAACCTAATCTATTAGCATTTAACAGGCTCTTCAACCTGATTGCAAGCCCTCCTTATTTATTTTTTATATGGAAATTAATTGCTTTTATTTTAAAAATACATATGTTGGAGGGAACTTCATGGTCAGATGACATTCAAAAATTGTAGATGAAATATATAGTTTTGATTCTGCAGTAATTCCTGTGGTTTTCTTTATGCTCTTTGAAAATTTCTAGGATGTAGATCTAATGTGCAAAATTTTTCAAATTTCTTTGACTGCAAAATGTTCTTCCTCCATTATCTCTCAGTATTAGTTTGCCCCACCACACTTTGGTAATTTTAGTGATATTGCTCTAATATTTGGTTATCTCTTTATTTCCAAGGCCTTTTCCTAATTTTACTTTTATCTTCACTATGCCTGGGCCATAGATCAGTCATTTCATCTCCCCTCTCAATAACTACTTTTCTTTCTTCTTGTTGAATCTTCTCTGTATAAGGCTTGTCCCGAACATCCATTTTTCTCTCCATTTGTGTTTCTAGTCTGCTTCACGCTGATGGAGTTCAAGACGTAGTACTCCAAAATATGGCCCCTTGGCATTTAAGAAAACAGCAGATGCAGGAAGGTCACCTTTTTCCCACCCTTCTACCCAGAAGTAGGTCTTAAGATTCTCATTTAAGAGGCACCTTCTATATGCATGGAGGAAAGGAACATCTTCATCTCTGAAGACATGTGGAAACACACAAGAATCTGAACAAACAGGCCTTACTAAGTCCCCTGACTTCACTACCATTAGATCATATTCCCTTTGTCTAATTGTATTTCACAACTTGTCCACCTCACAATATGTCCACTTCTTCATCTAATTTAGCATAAAAATACACAGGTTTTGTGGGTTTTTTTTTTTTTTTTTGGTCTTTATTTCTGAAAGCTCCTCTCTCATGAAAAATGTATATTAAATAAATTAATATGCTTTACTTTTGTTTATTTCTCACTCGTTACAGGTGCCTCAGTCATAAACCTAGTGATGAATGAGGAAAGAAAGATTTACTCCCTTACAATGCTATTGAAGAAAATAAGTAACAGTATTAATTTGCTACATTAAAATTTATTCAGCTTAGGACCTTAATATCACGTGATAATTTTTTTCTTTGTTACGTTTCCTTCCCTTCTCCTTTCTCCCTGGTGGCTGTTCTATTAGGTTTTAACCCTCTTTTGACTTTCTCAAATTTTTCTGAAATATGAATCTTTTATATTATCAAGAAAATTAGTGCATTCAGACTTTAATCCTTTAGCTTCCATTTCATCTCAAATCCACCATTTTCTAACTCCATTATTACCTCTTTCCCAACTTCATAAGAGGAGATGACAATTTTGTCAGGACTTGCTCTATCACATGACAAAAACTTATTATGCCAAGTGCACAGTAACCTCCTGAATATTAACATTTTGGCCATGGATAAGTTTATGGCCTTGATTGTCGTGATGTTATCATGGGTATGTACTTATTTCTAAATTTGTCAAGTTGTACAGATTAAATATGTACAGTTTTTGTATGTAAATAATAAAGTAGGTTAAAAAAAATCCCAAACACCAACATCCTTTTCTTTTCTTTTTTTTTTTTTTTCCTTTTTGTCTTTTTTCGTGACCGGCCACGGATCGCAACCCTCGGTGTTGCTCCCGCACCTCGCTCAGCCAGTGAGCGGCCGGTCTGTATGTGGGATCCGAACCCTCGGCGGGAGCGCTGCCGCGCTTCCCAAGCAGCGCACTGTAGCAGTGCACCACCCGGCCAGCAGTGCACCACCGGGCCGGCCCCAACGTCCTTTTCTCAGTCCTCACTATCCTTGCATCTCAGAAGATCTTGCTATTTGTGGATATTTCGTGAAGTCCTCTCTGACTCTAGCTTCCAAATTCAACTATCTACTGATACTTTGCCTACTTCTCTGAATGCCTCTGCCCTGCCCCTGTTGGATTGTTTGGGCTACTCATCCTAACCCTCATTGTTAACACTTTGCAGTCTTTGTACCCTCTAGTTTTCTCTTCCAACTGTGCAGGTCCTAGCTGGACATTCTCATCCACTTTTTAAGCTTGAGCAATCACCAAATGCTTATTGTCCTCAAATTTAAATGACTATTTTGGTCCTTTCCCAAACATCAAAGCCGTTAATTAATTAATTAATTAATTAATCATTTCTTTAATATCAAAGCCATTAATTCTTGGATATTTCTTTCTATATGTTTCATTGATTCCTCAGATGTAAAATATCTAAAATTTAACTGTCTTCACTGCGCACCTAGAATCCTTTTTGGCATTCTACCCAGAAGTCCATGCTAGGCACTATGGAATTTTCTCTGACTTTCCATACCTTTTTATTAAAGAGTGTTTGTAAGTTTATCTATAAAAAAATTCCTCAGATGTCCCAGCCTCTTTTTTGTTTTATTTTTTTCAACTGAGACATGGATCCATGTTTTGTGACCAAAATTTCATATTATTTGGGGGGAGGTGGTCCTCTTTAAGAATAAAACATCTCTTTGAAAGTAAATATCCAGTTAGAATGAGAAGAGAAATTACAATAAATTTCAGTTTTAAAAGACCAACAAATACGTAAAAAATTCAGAAAAATAACTTTATATTTTTCTTGACACTATTCCATAACTTTTTTCTTTTTCTTTTTTTTTTGGTGGCATAGTCATTAATCACCTCTTCACATGACAAGAATTCTGTAACATTATTTTGTATAGAGAGAACAGAAACATAATTTTTTAATTTAATCATTTTGCTGCATCAGTGGCAATTTAACTTGCTGTTAAATCTGGAAACACCAGACTTCGTCAGGAGATGTGTCAGGTGTACTAAGACATAATCTGATACAATGAGAGACATCAAATGCAACATCATACACAGGCACATTTGAATTTGAACTACTGCTGGAGGTTCATGCCCTACAACAGTACTGATCAAATCTATTTCATTTGATTCTCATTGATCAATAATAAAAAAAGGTTAATGGCATATTTATAAATGTATATGCTTCATTGCCTAGTACGGTATATTCCCTTTGACATTCTTTTTGGACTGAGTATCAATGAGAACACAATATTCTGCTTATAATTTATTTTCCTGATATTCTGCAAAATTTGGAGTTTTACTCAGGCTTGTTTCTGGCTCCTTACAAGTAAAACCTTGTCTCTCCTTCACTACCCAAATACTTCCTGTGCTGCATGCCAACAGACCTCTATATTGCCACCAGACCTCTACCCCTACAACTTTATATTTCAAAGCTAGATGAGTTAACACATGGGTGATAGTATTCCTAAAAAAATTTTCTACAATGGAGTAGTTTCCCATACTTATTTATGCAAGGGCATTATTGAAAACTGCATAAATAGATCCCACTGTGCCAAACGAAATATATCCTCAAAATATTTCCCTAGCCGGAACTCCAAATGCATGTGACCTTTCTGATGCCATAGGGCAGGAGCAAAAATGTGACAGGTTGGAAGGCAGAGTAGAAAGAGACAGAACCTTAACCAGTTGTGGTTAAGGTATTTGCAAATTTTACAAAAATGTACGATCATGCAAAGCCCTTGCCAGAACTCCTCCCAGGATCCTGGCAGTGGCCAGTGTCAGTAAGGACTTTGGGGCTCATGGTTTTCGGTTTCAAGGTAAAGCTGCCTCCACTGCTTCCACTCCCTGTATTCATTTAGACCTGTGATATTTCCAGTTTAGATCATTGCAGCATCTTTTTAACTGTTATCTCCAGCTTTTAGGTTCTTTTCCCTCCAATTTATTCTCACTTAGTACTGACAGTAAAATTATCTTTTAAAACACCATGCAGTTCAAGTTGGCAGTTTAGCAGAGTAGATAAGGGTGTGACCTATAGAGAGATATACAGGTTGAGTCACTTACCACCTGTTTGATTCCAGACAAAATATTTATCGTCTGTAAGCCTTAGTTTTATTATTTGTAAAATGAGAAGGAAATAATTCTTACTTTTCAGGGCAGTTTTGAAAATCAGATTACACCTCATATGTAAAATAGTCAACAAATAAAGTAATGTATTGTTACCATCAAGAGGCTTTCCCTCCTTAAATGGTTTCAATCCCCCTTTCGTCTGATGAACTTAGCATTCAAGATCCCTCACTTAGATTTCTGCTTCTGTCTCCTGCCATACTCTCTTCTCATACTTGCTTTCTCTGCTCCTGCCACATTGATACACTGACTGCTCTTTTGCAACTCCCCGCCCTCTCCCTGCCAATACATCAACTTTTAAGCCTCCTTACCTTTAACTATGCTACTCTTGTTTCTTCAAATACCCCCTCCTTTATCTCACAAAAATCTAAGCATCCTTTAAGGCCCAGTCCATATGTCATTTTTTGGTGGCATCTTCTCTAGTCAACACAAGCATTGTTTCTTCAAATACCCCCTCCTTTATCTCACAAAAATCTAAGCATCCTTTAAGGCCCAGTCTATATGTCATTTTTTGGTGGCATCTTCTCTAGTCAACACAAGCATGATTAGTGTACTTTTCAAAACACCACATGCATGCTATTATTATATTGTTTCCATAGACATTTACCTGTCTAACTCCCTTAAACTCCAAACACATTGAGGGCAGAGAGTGTGCTAGGCAGTGTTTTATTTTTAAAGCTAGCATAGAGTCTGGCAAAGAACAGGAGATCAATACATGCTGGTTGAATCCAATCAAATCCCAGTATTTCTTACCCCTTTTGATTAATTTTTAGTTCTTTGATGATTTTATTTCTTAGGAATTAGTAGGTTGTATTTTATAAATTATTTCTAGTATCATACAATTGAAAGTTTGTTTTATCCTCAAAGTTTTATAATTATCTTAATATTGAAATTTTATTTTAATATTAAAATTTTATTTTATATTAATATTGTTACTTAACTTATCCTTTTTGTCTATTTTCTTAAAGTTAACTGGAATTTGGGAATTAATCTTATGTAAACCTAATAAGAACTACTAATTAGGAGAAAGAATAAATGAGATATTTTTACTGTTACTTGGTTTTTGTTTTATCCTTTTTGTCTATTTTCTTAAAGTTAACTGGAATTTGGGAATTAATCTTATGTAAACCTAGTGAGAACTACTAATTAGGAGAAAGAATAAATGAGATATTTTTACTGTTACTTGTTTTTTTTCCCTAAAATATGTCCTGAGTTGAATTTGAATCTTTTTAAATATGAAAAAAATAATTTTTCCTTCTTGATTCAGGTTTAAGATGTTTATAAAAAGAATGAATTCTGAGTACAATAATTTGTTATGCTTATTTTTGTTTTTATTTATGTTTTTATTAATAAGGATAATCTTTCTTCATTGTGTAAAGGGGATTTAGTAAACACACATTGATAATCATATCTATCTATCCATCTACTTATGTTTGTCCATCTAGTGATATTTATAATGTATACAGATATGTAGGTGTTTTAATACATTTAGTTTAGCTACTGTGCTGATAATGATAGAAGATTGTGGTTTAACAAGGTAAAAGTGTTACTTTTGTTTGTGGGTATTAAAGACTGTCTTCACTACTGGAAGACACAACAAAACAAAACAAAACAAAAACTCAGAGAAGTAGATCAAACAGCACATTTTATAAATAGAGATGTCCATTTTATTCATAGGAAAGCTATGGAACGATAGATTGTCCATTTAACTGACATCTAACAACTTATGATAGCAATTTTGTTGTGAATATACAGACTAAAAGATAATTTTGTCATGGCAAAGTAATGACAGAAATTTCTGGTGCTTACAGTTTAGTAAACCAATAGTTATCAGCCATTTGAGCACAGTCCACATACTCATACACACTGTGTTTAGCAGTTACAAGGTCATCTCTATGCCTATAATAAATGGGCCAATTTTGTCATTTAAACTTGGCATATGCTCTCAGAGATGTTGATTATTCAAAATACCTGTTTGCCTAAGTCTATTAAGCTTAAAAACTACATTTTAATGGCCTCATATTTAAGCCCTGTTTAATATGGCAAATGCTTCAGAGCTACTTAGAAACACCATTAAATTTCATCACTAATTACTAATAACAGGAATGAAATTAGCACCTGTCTCAGCTGCTTTTGATTTTGGATTGCACTTAATAAACAGTTGAGAAAATCCTCTGTTGCTAAACATTTACTGGGGCCATTTGCATTCTGATTTCAATGATCTATTATAATTTATACTCTCATATAGTCATCTGAAAATGCTACAGGACTTGAAGCCACTAAATGTACTTCTTCATTTGAATTTGAAGTAATGTCTAAAATATCTTACATTTTAAAATCAGTTTTCACTATGAGACATCAATTTATCTCAGTATATAAATGATTCCTTCTTATTCTCCAGGGCTACTAAGATGAGAATGCCAGTGGAGTGAATGGGAATTTTCACAAAAACACTGAACATCATTAGATTACACTTATGCCAAAAAGAGGGTACTATAGGTCTTAATGATCCCTTAAAATGAGAAAGCCTTTAAAGATATTTGAAACCCTTGCTTCTCTCTACTCCTCCTTTGTGGGCCTTTGGCCTGCAGCTACTATCGTAGGTGCTGGCAGAGTTTTAAAGTGAAAATAAAGCAGTTAAATTGACAAACCGTTCAGTGCTACTTCAATAGCATTGAGTAACATACTCATATTAACAGGGATTGTGGATTTGGGAAAGTCTCACACTCATTGAGAGAATGGTTGTCTTGCTGTCATATTGAAAAGATGTGAGAAAAATTGTGTAAAGAGTACTATGATAGAAAAATGTTAGGAAACCTTCTCATTGGGCCCCAGAGATAAAATACTTTTCTATCTTTGGTGACCTGCTCAATTTTTATACTTTATAAGTTGTTATTATAGGATTTCAGGCCAGTCGAACTCAAGATACTCTAGATTAAGCTCTAATCATTCAAATTGTTGTCCTTGATTTAATAGACTTCTTTAAAAATAAAATTCAAAGTACATTGAGATTCATTTTTTAAATAAAGTTTGTAAGCATAAAAAATTTTTACAAGATAACCAGAAGGTGGCAGCATGGCAGCTATTTAGAAATTTGATAGCTTGTAACTTCCATTAAGTGAAAAACAGTTTCTAGATTGTTGTAAATAGTATCCCACTTCCAATCATAAAATTTTCTCAATATAGGAAATATAATTAAAAGAAAAGACTGTTAGTAAGACCTAAATGATAGCTTGACCAAAGCAAAATTGCAAAGAAATAAAAATGGATTCTTCTTCATTGCAAATAATGCAGAAGAAACATGAAAGGAAGAAAGCAGACAGAGAATGCCAAGGCTCTTATTATTATTATTATTTTTTTTAAAGATGACCGGTAAGGGGATCTTAACCCTTGACTTGGTGTTGTCAGCACCACGCTCACCCAGTGAGCCAACCGGCCATCCCTATGTGGGATCCGAACCCTTGGCCTTGGTGTTATCTGCACCGCACTCTCCCAAGTGAGCCACAGGGCCGGCCCGCCAA
>NW_007731069.1:129615-150426 GCF_000696425.1 Galeopterus variegatus | reverse complement strand
GTTGTCAGCACCACGCTCACCCAGTGAGCCAACCGGCCATCCCTATGTGGGATCCAAACCCTTGGCCTTGGTGTTATCTGCACCGCACTCTCCCAAGTGAGCCACAGGGCTCTTATAAATGTGCTTTCAGAACATTTTAAATAAGCTTGATAGAACCCACTATGGAGAAGAAGAGACTCTTTTAAAATTCCAAACAAGATTAGCTCTGATATTGAAATAACCAATTAATTCCATCTGGACCATTAGGAACAAATTAAAGGTCATTATTATAATTGCACAGGTTCAAAACAAACCCCTTAAATTTATCATTTTAAAGTTCATTTTAGCTTTAAGAAAAACAAAAAGCTATGATTCTGTGATCTTACGAATCTCTTGTAGAACAAATATATTCAGTTTACAAAGAACTCCATCCAGTACACTCTTTGCATTATTAAAAGTATAATCCCATTATAACTAACACAATTAACTGAATTGTTTTATAACAGAGAGGAGAAATATCTTTTAAATCCCACCTGAGATTCCATATATTTATGGCAATATGCAACATAATAAAATAACAGACGAAGAAAACATTTTCTGTAGTCTACAAAAAAAATCTGTAACAAGATTTTACTGTAGTATAAATTTCTGAAAAAAAAATCCCCCACACATTCTGCTATGAAATGTTAAAAATAAAATCCAGCATACTCATTTATTTATACTCATGTCCCTGTTCATTTTATTAATTTGCGATATGTACAAAATCCTCAATCTTCTTTCAACATACAATAGGATCTGTTGATACTGAGCTAGTTACCATGTTTATGATGAGGCCAGTTTGAGCGTTCACGTGTATTAGTATATTAGTATAAATCCATTCATTTATAAATTCAAATTTTTTTTATTACTTTCTATAATTCTTAGTACAAATTTTAGGCAACAACTGAAATACATTACAGTTTAGAACAGATTTATTAAACTATTATAGCATGAAAACAGCAGAAAATGTAAGAACTGACTTGGACAGCCAAACATTTTCTGTGAATGTTGATACAGTCATTATAATATACAATGAAAATAATTGTCAATATACATTGTTTAAGTTCTTGACATTCTTCTAACCTGGTATTGTGGATGTAATACTTAATCAAAACCTATATTTATACATATTGAACTAGTACTGAGTTCACAGTATGAATGGCCTAATAACCAGCAAAACGCTTACGATTAAGCCACATAAAAATTCAGGCAGAAGGAAGTTGATTCATCCTTCCTTCCTCCTGCAGTGGGCAGCAAAGGCTTGGTTAGATTTTAAGATTTTTGAGAGAAAAAGGAACAATGAACAATGGAGCAAACCAGCTGCTGTAACCGCGGACAGGTGTCATTCTCAGTCAGGGCTCCTGGGAAACGTGGATCTCAGAGGCAGAAAACAAATGAGATGATGATGATGATGATGATGATGATGATGATNCAGAGAGTTAATAAACAGTGCAGTCATATTCCCAGACAGATATCCCTGCTGCTTCATTAAAATTAGAAGAAAATTGGGAGCAGATCAGAAAGAGCTTCTGGCCTGCTAAGACAATCTTTGGTCCCTTGGAGTTGAGAAATTATGTATATTCTTTTAGTCATTCCACAAATGTAAATAGAATATCCAGTCAAGTGCTCAGTGTTTGAAGGCAAGAATAGAATTGAAGTTCATCTGGGCTGACCCCATGGCTCACTCGGGAGAATGTGGTGCTGGGAGCACAGTGGCACTCCCGCTGCGGGTTTGCATCTTATATAGGGATGGCCGGTGCGCTCACTGGCTGAGCGTGGTGCAGACGACACCAAGCCAAGGGTTGCGATCCCCTTACCGGTCACAAAAAAAAAAAAAAAAGAATTGAAGTTCATCTAGGGAATTCATATTGCAAGAGAGATTTCAGTAGCCAGAACGATTTCTTCATCTTAAATTTGATTCCCACTTGTCGAGGTAAAATCCAACTTTAATTAAAAGGTTTTCATCCCCTAGACAAGATGCTGATTATTTCTCCAGTAGTGAAGAGTCTTAGCCTTGTGAGTAGAGAAAATCAGTGTAGGATGAAATACTTTTTAGCAAACAGTATATTCTTTGGGTTATTTATCCCTTGTGAACTTCTCATATGACATCCTATGTACTATCCATGGTTGTGTAGATATGCACTGAAAATCTCAGTGGGTGGCTGTGTGCTATGGAAACTTGTCTAGAGGCTGAGTTATTCTACTTTATGCGTCTTACCTTGGTTTTGTGTAAGAGCTTTCTCCACCAGTGATAGAAGCTTAGTTCCTGAAATGTTTTAGTATGAGATTCCTTTTTAGAAGGAATATACAGAGCCATGAAAAATATAAATTTAAGTATAACTTTAACAACACAAATAGTCTATATTAAATGCTAAATATACATAAAGGCAAGAAATGCTATAAGATCCATCCAGACATCCATCCATTCAGCCAGCCAGCCAGCCAGCCAGACAGAAAATACTTATTAAGCATCTATTATGTGTCAGGTACTGTTCTAGGTGATGGAATATAGACATAAACTCACCTAAGGAATTTAAATCAAGTTCTGAAAGCATAAGAGAGACACTGAAGACTTTTGAGCAAAACCATGACTAAAGCAGAGGGTTCTTCTAATTTTGACTCTAGATGAATAATATGACAATTTGCTCATTGTATATTAACTTCAGGTAGAAAAAAAATACTACTTTTTAAAAATGTGGCCAAATTTGGTTTTCACACTGGCTAAAATGTTATAAACCACATGGAGCCCAACTGGTGGCTATTTGTCCTTTTCTTTTTACTTTTCTCCCTTTAACTATTTTTTTTTAATCTCTTGTGTCTGATTAATATTATATATTTTGTCTATGGGATTAAAATAAAGTCTGTTAGCAGCCCTTAATGAAAGAGCTATTTTGTGTCATTTTTTTAGGATAGAAAATATGGCAAGGTACTATTCTGTCCATTCAAGTATGTATAAATGAATGAAAGGAAGGAAACATTTTCAGAAAAAAATTATAACTTCGTAGTTTATTTGTACTTCATGATATAAATTTCTGGTAATTATGAAAGTGATATATGTTGTTCAGATTCAAAATTTCCTTTGGATCTTTGAGTTTTCCCAGGTCTTTGACCTTTTGTGATAACATTCTTTTATCCTCCTTTCCTTATCTACCTTATTAGGTATCCCAAATTCCTTTTGCCTGACAGGTTTTTTTCTCCCTTTTCTGATCTTCTATTTTCCCTGAAATCTTATTTCTCTCTTCTCTTTATGAAAATTATTTATTTAGGAAAGAGTATGTTAGGTAAACTGTGACAAAAGAGAATTGGTAGAGAAAAATAATATATCGTTTAATTTGATTTTGAACTGTAAAGAACTGGACTCTTTTTTACATGATTGAAATAATTTTTGAATCTTTATTTGTGAATGCTTTTTTGTCATCATCCTTAATCGTTTGCCCACCACACAAGAAAGTCAACTTGGGGCCAGCCCATAATGTCAGTCTATATCAGCAGTCCAATTGTATATATCATAAGAAAGTGGACTTTCACCTGACAGCTAACGAATAAACATTTTGAAATAAGTGGGGTGGCACTCTCTCACTCAACCATTTCACTACTGGTAGTACCATTGTTACACAGTATTGTTCGTTTGATTTTAAATAAAATATTTTATTAAATAATCTATTTTAGTTAAATGGGGAGAAAATATTAAATAATTTTATAATTAAAAACCTAAAGTTAATAAAAATTAGTATTAATATGAGGGTCTCTGGGACTGCTGCCCAACTCCAAATGACTTCATACCATTATAAACAAATCTAATGATGGCAAAATTTTTCCAGTTCTTGTTTTTCTCTCAATGATTCTAATAAACCTTTGAACCATGAATGTAACCATGAAATGCGTGCAGATGTATCAATTATTCTCAAAATAATTTTAACTTATAATGGGTTAGACTAGGCATGTAAGATGTAAATCACATAAACTATTTTTCTAGATTTCATTAGTCTATGCAAGTAAATGCATTATAATCATCCTATATCTTCTTCAGTGCACGGCATGTAGTGTCAATCAATAAATACTTGTCTTGAATTTGATGCAATAATATAATAGATACGTTTTTAAGAGAGGTAAATGCAATGATGATAATAGAAAACAGAGGCTTACACAATTGGGTTGTTTCATATTATCGATAATAAAATATAAAGTTGTAATATATTCTCATCAATTTGTGTGAAGGAAGAAAACTAGAATCGTGAATAATTATAAAATTAGCAAAATGGTAAAATATTTGGACACATTTGGAGTGTGTTGGCTTCATTTACATCATTACCTACTTGAAGCTTTATTACAATGCCTTTAAAAATTATTTTAAATAATTATAAACTAACAAAAAAGTTGCAAAAAAATGGTATGAGAAGTTTACTTATACCCATTATCCAGCTTCTCCTAATGTTAACAATTGACACAGGCATAGTAAAATTTCTTTCTACAACTGTATAATTAATATTGTTACAATAGTATGAAGCCATCTACAGACCTCTTTGGAATGAATTTCACTAATTTTTCCATAAATGTTCTTTTTCTATTCCAGGACCTAAACTAGTATGCCAGATTACGTTTAGTTGCCGTGTTTCCTTAGTTTCTGCTAATCTGTGACAGTTGCTAAGTCTTTCCTTATCTTTTATGGCCTTGAAACATTTGATGAGTACTGGTCAGTTATTTAATAGAAGGCCTTTTGCTTTGGGTTATGTGATGTTTTTGGATGATTAGACTGAGGTTATACATTTTGGGCAATGATGGTGCAGAAGTAATGTTGTGTCCTCAGTGCATAATATGGAGATATATAATATTGATATATTTTATTTCTGGATATACTTGATTCAGATAGCATGCATTGGGTCTTTCCACTGCAAATTTACTATTTTTTTCCTTTGTAATTAATAAATATATTGGGAGAGATACTTTGAGATTATGCAAATATCCTGCCTCACCCTACTCTTTTAGCATCTGTTGGCAAATCTTGCTTGTAACAATTATTACTGTGGTGTTTCCCAAATGGTGATTTTGTATTTGTCTTACTCTTTCCACATTTATTATCACATAATAAGCTTTCTGTTACTTAAAATATTATTTGCTATTAATATTGAGCAGAAACAACAAAAATATTCTATTTCTTATTTTTGTCCCACTTATTATATAAGACTTTTCTTGTATTCCTTCCAGACATTCTAGCTAGGTAGGACTAGAGTTCCTTCTCCAAAACATGTTTTTAGCTAAATTATGTTGGTGAAAGCAGTTATATTTACCCAAAACCTGCCCACAAAAAGCCCTGCTCAAACCATATACAATTTGTTAATAAAAGTTAGGAGAGATAAAAGATGTGCGTTAGTGTGTGTGGAGGTGTGAGTGTATGCACACAATTTTTCAATGCTAGTAATATGCATCATGGACAATACACTTTGACAGTGAAATTTTCTTCAGATTTTAAGCTAGCACAGCTCCATTAATGAACCAGTACTTTGTAACTGCACTGAATGAGTTCGTATAGTCTGTTAGGTCATTGATCTGCTAATTAAAAATTCTTAAAATAAGATGTGTCATAATGGTTTAATGGGTCTGAATTCAGAGCTCCCTTATGAAAGTTTACCATAGATTTGGAAGGAAATTTGTAAAACAGGAATAGAGCAAGCAGTATTTATAATTTTATAATGTAAAATTAGAATTCAAATAATAATAATTTTCCCTTAAATATAATTATGGATGCTAGGTTTATTGACACCAAAGAAGCCATAAAAATACACCCAGTATATACGTACATATTTTCCACACTATATTTTCTAAATTCCAAATATTTCTCTGATATATGCAGTTAAAGAGAATATTTTCTAGATATGTTAGCTTCTTGATGTATACAGATATTTCTACAACATGATTCTTAAAACTAAATGTACTATGTGTCAAGGAATAATAAGAAATTTTACTTTTAGATACAGGAACAGCAAATATAGCTTTGGTCATCTAGAAAACATTTTGCACTCTTTGTAGATTTCTGTGAATCTGTCTGATGACATATTGATGCAGATTACATTGTATCATTTTGTGCCTTCTACAGTTGTTTTTCAGCTTTATCACAGACTCACCAAGAATTTTTCTTCCTCCTACTATTTAAAGTTACTAATAGATTTGAAGCTAACCTATGGCTTTAGTCTTGGTCAGGTTGCCTTCAGTATCACTTATGTATGTATTGAGCTGATAAGTACTGTGGTTCATTTTACTTTTGAGCAAATGAAGTTTAGGAAAGAAAAGGAGGCAAAAAAAAAAAAAAAAAAAGACAAATAATTACCTTAGCTTGAGATGAAGGTGGTGAAAAACCACTTGACTGCTCCTTAATCCTTTGCAAGATATAATGAAATAAGGCTTTGGAGGGGAGGGCCCTGCAATAGAGGTAGGGAAGACAGCAAGGGTTACGTGACAGCTTTCTTTGTGCTCTTTTTTAAGGTTACTTTAAATTTCTCCAGCTGTGTTTTATTCCATATTATCAGAATGATGAAATTATAATTAAGATGTACATCTTGGTTTAATTATGAATTATTTCCCACATCTATGGCTATTCCTCAATATTCCCAGTGTCATCGTTTCACATTACATTTTAATTTGTTAGTTCATCAGGAAGAAAAGTGTACCCTCGCATATAAAGGATTACTCGTTATGACTCAGTAGGCTAACAAAGCTTTTGTTGAAAGAGGAAACCTAATGAAAAGAAAAGAAAGATTCTACTCCTTCTAGTCAAATTATTAACTCAGACATTTCATGCAAGAGAGGAATTGGAAATTTTTCTCATTACCCTGTATAATATGCTTACTTTAAAAACTTGCTATAAAAACGTACAAAATGCACATCTCCTATAATGGGAAAAAAATATCTCATTTGAGAATATGACATATGCACAGAGTCTAAAACAAACAGCTGTACTTTTAGAAATAACCTTTAAGAATTACCATTGCATGGGAGAAAACATTTAATATTATTCCTATCTTTTATTTAAAAAAATGAAAATCATCCCTGGTAACCTGGGAAGGATTTAAACAAGATAATTAAATAAAAATAAAGGTGTAATAAGTTTTATGATGATTTGATTATTTAACTTCATGTATTAAAATTATATGACCTCATATCTTGGGCTTTATTCAGATATCTTGAACCGAATATGTATCAGTAAATGGGAATTTATAAATTACTTACCAGAAGAATAGCATTAAACTAGGCAAGTTCCAAACAAGCAGACATATCAACTACAAAACACTAAAATGACCCTACATTTTGAGGATTTCCTGAGTATTCAAAATAGCATTCTGATTTCAAATTATGAAACCTTTTTTATACAATGGGGTTTTATGATAATAACTCTGAGAACTTGATAGAATATTACAATTGAGGAAGTAAAACTCCAGACTCAAACTTTTGTGTCCTTCTTTTATCTTCCACATGAATAAATCAGAGCTATTTATGCTTATTACAGAAGTCCTTCCCCACGGACAGCATGATCAAGTAACAAGCTTACTGGACTTGGTGTTCGGAGCTGAGGGGTCCAGTTTTAGGTCTGCCACTAATTACCTGTGTAAGTCTGGGAAAGTTCCTTAACTTCTCTCAATCTAGGTTTCCTCATCTGTTAAATGAGAAGATTGGAAAAACCGCTTTCCAGTTCCTGCAGTTAATAAATTTGTAACATGCCTCAATTTTGAAAAGTCTATGTTTCTCTATAATTTTAAAGATGCAAATGTGTCTTTCAATCAATAGGCTATCCATCAGTGAACTATCATTGCAGTGCAAATTGTGAATGAGTAGTCTTACGGGGTTAGGAATTCTTAGAAAATCTAAACTTCATCTGGCTTTTAAATTGTGGCTTTAATTATGGCTTCAAGATATATGTTAGACAGTTTGTCTCATGACATCCTGGAAGTGTCTACTGAGATACCTACTATGTTCCCTCTCTCTCTCTCTTACAAACACACACACACACACACACACACACTCACACACACACACACACAGAGTGATGGGGAAAATGTAGAATATTATAAAAATCCCTAGAACAAGACACCAAGCAACCACTGGGAGTCAGAGAATACTTCTGGAGAAAGGAGTTGAAAACTGTATTAGTCTGTTGCTGTTGCTTATAACATAAATGCCTGAAACTGGATGATTTATAAAGAAAACAAAATTTATTGCTTACCATCTTGGAGACAGAGAAATCCAAAGTCCGGGGAACACATTTGGTGAAGCCCTTGGTGGTGGCAACAGTGACCCAGGGGTCTCAAATGGCAGAAAATGGTGGAACAGAGAGAGACTATCACATGCTATCCCTTTAAAGTGTTCAGAGTCATGTCCCTCATCACCATTATTAATCCATTGAGTATGGCATGGTCCTACAATCTAATCATCCACTCAAGGCCCCATCTTTCAATTACCATACTAGGATTTCCCACCCTCAACAGTTACAGTGAGAATTAAGTTTCTAATGTATAGACTTCGGGGAACAAAATTCATGTGATCCACAGCACTCCACCCTTGGCCCCCAGAGTTCATGTTCTTCTCACAGGTAAATACATTCATCCCATCCCCAAAGTCTTAACTTGTTTCAATTCAAAAAGTCCAAAGGTCAAAGTCCCATCTGTGAAATCAAAACAAGTTATCTACTTCCAAGATACAATGGTGGGACAAACATAGAGTCCATATTTCCATTCAAAAAGGGAGAAATAGGCCAAAAGAAAGGGGTAACAGTTCCCAAAATATGTAACAGGTCTGAAAACCATCAGGGCAGGCATTAAATCTCAAAGCTGGCCAGTCATGTACCTTGACTCCATGTTCAACATCCTCTGCATGCTGGTGTGGAGTTGGGTCCACAAGTCCTTGGGCAGCTCTGCTTCTATGGTTTTCCTGGTCAGAGGCCATATTTCAGCTCTTGCAGGCTGGCATTGCATATTGGTAGCTCCACAATTCTGAGGGTCTCCATGGCAGTCCTGCTCCCACCATTTCACTAGGCATGACACTGGTAGAGTTTTTCTGCTGCGACTCTGAATCCACATTTCCACTAGGCATTCCTCTACTGAAGACTTTATGAAGTGAATCTGCCCCTGTGATGGATCTGTTTCCAGGCCCCTAGGCTTTTCCATACATCCTTTGAAATTGGGGTGGAGGCTCCCACACCTCCACAACTCTGCCATTCTGGGAGCCTGCAAACTTAACACCACATGGATGATGCCAAGCCTTCCAGCTTGTCCTCCAGAGCTGCAGGCCCAGCCACACCTGGGGCCAATTTATCCATGGCTAGAGCAGCCAAAGTAGCTAAGGTGCTGGTGCTGGAAGCAGCTGCCTGAGGTGGCCCTAGGCAGCAAGCCTGCAGAGGGCACTTCAGGCCTTTTCCCCAAAACCATTATGTCTTCCTAGGTCTCTGGGCCTGTAATGGAAGACTCTGCCTCCAAGATCTCTGAAATGGCTTCAGGGCCTTTCTCCCTTTGTCTTGGCTATTTGCACCTGGCTGCCTCAGAGCCATGTTAATGTCTTTAGCAACCAGTCCCTTTGCTTCACCATTGGATTTTTCTCTTGAAAATGCTCTCTGCTTTTCTACCACATGGACAGGCTGCAAATTTTTTAAATCTTTACACTTGCTTCTCTTTTAATTATAGATGCTGGCTTTATATCATGCCTTTTCTGCCATAACTTGGTATAGGCTGTTGCAAGTAGCCATGCAGCTTCCTAAATGCTTTGCTGCTTAGAAATTTCTTCCACCAAATACTCTGATTCACAACTCTTAAGTTCCAACTTCTACAGAGTCCTAGAACATGGACATAATGTAGCCAAGCTCTTGTCAGTTCATAGCAAGGGTGATCTTTGTCCCATTTCCAATAAGTCTCTTCTCATTTATGTGTGAGATCTTCTCAGAATGGCCTTTACTGTCCATATTTCTATCAGTATTCTGGTCACCACCATCTAACCAATCTCTAAGAAGTTCCAAACTTGCCTTAGTTTTCTTTTCTTCTATACTCTCACCAGCATCTAGGCTTTTTCCAGCCCATTTCTCCAAATTACTCCAGCTTCTCCTCAATACCCAATCCCAAAGCCTCTTCCGCATTCCCAAGTATTTGTTGTAACCAACACCCCATTTCTCTGATACCAATTTTCTGTATTAGTCCATTTCTGTTACTTATATCAAAATACCTGGAACTGAGTAATTCATAAGAAAATGAAATTTATTGGTTACGTTTTCAGAGGCTGGGAAGTCCAAAGTCCAGGAAACATATCTGGTGAGGATCTTCTTTGGTGGTGGCTTTACAGCAAGGCAGAGATCTCATATAGCAGAAAATGGCAGAGCAGAGAGAGAGAGAAACTCTCATGTGCTTATATCCTTTTAAATCTTTCAGAACCTTGCCCCTGGGGGTATAGCTCAGTGGCAGAACATTTGACTGCAGAACCTTGCCCCAACCACTATTATTAATCCATTCACTATGACAACGTCCTACAATCTAATCACCTCTTCAATGCCCCACCTTCCAATTACCATAAAAGAATTTCCCACCCTCAACAGTTACAGTGAGAACTAAACTACTAATATATGACTTTGGGGGACACAGTTTAATAAACCCACAGCAAAAACAAAATTGAAACCTGACAAAAAAATAGAAGTTTGCCTAGAGATAATGGGGGAAGGAGTGCCTTAGGAAAAGGGAATGACTAAAAATTTACTGGACATGGAGAGAATGGTCCTTTTGAGAAATTTTATTAAGGCTGCATTTCAAACGTTTTCATAGTTCAGAGGAAGGAAACTACCCCTTGTCAAGCACATAATATGTATGGTCAGAGTGCTTGGTGCTTCAGACTTGCTGTGTTACACAATTTTACAAGTCTTCCTATAGCCACACTCTCCAGAGGGCCCCACCTAACACCTCAATTAAGTATCTCTTTATTATTGGTCAATTTTATCTAATTAGTTTGATTAACTGGATTAAATTTGATTTAGTTTTCTCTTTCTAATCTCACCATTGCCTTTTTTGATAAATCACAGCTAGTCCTGCCCTTGGGATAACTTTTGTCCAAGCTTTTCAAGTATCTCTCTTCTATTATTCAGATGGCATTTTAGACAATGTCTCATTTATAAACCCTCTTTTCGATAACAGTGTTGAGTGTAATTTTCCACCCAATGGTAGTCTAATTCTCTTTATAGAAATTTACAATTTATGCATCTCACTTATTGTAATGCATTTTACAAAGAATGGTTAGAACTTTCTATAAAATTAATATTAAATATTGACAAGTTTCTAGAATTATGTATTTATCTTAAGGAATTATATTTATTCTTTGATAACTAGACTTTTAGCTCTGTGGTGTGTGTGCATATGTATGTATATATGTGTATGTGTGTTGGGGATATATTAGAAGAAAGTGGTACAAGATAATTTGTGAGAGTTTTCTTCTCTTCCAAAATAAATATTGTAGACTTGAATGTTAAAAAAAACCAAACAAACAACAACAAAAAAACAGCAACCTATTTTGACTTTCTCATTTTATAGAAGATATGAGGCCCAGAGATAAGAGTGTTTCTTGTTTTATCCTTTCAGTTCCAGTGTTCGTGTTATAATGTATGTCAGCCATGAGATCATATCTGTTTCAAAATGTGAACTTGTACATGGCAAGCTATCTATTTATAATACTTCTCTTTAGTGGTGCCCAGACTGTCCTCACCTGGATGCTCAATTTAAAAACTATTTTTAGAGAATGACTAGAAAATTATTTCCCTGAATTTATGCCTTTCAACCCAGAGGACAGGGGAAAGTATGTACTGACTATTTCAAAAATGTGTGCATAATATTAGCTGGCTATTATCTAGTTAATGTGTGAGATCTGCTGTCTGCTGTGCTATGAAGTGGAAGTGAGAAGTTGTTGGGAAGAGAATATAAATAGTGTTCTACAAGGATATATTGATCTTCCTTTCTGTTTTCAATTTAAGGTTTTGAAAAAAGTAATTTAAAAAAAGAGGAAAAGTCTAGTGAAAGTCACCATCTTTATTATAAAATGTTATGGCTTATTAGGTTACTAAACCAGCGTGTTCGGTTTTCTGTTTTAAGGTAGAAGGAAGTCAATTGTATTTTGAATTCAAGACATGCAAAAATGGCAACAAATAAATTATACCATGAAACATATTGTTTATTCTTTCATTCATTCATTCAAAAAATTGTTTCTGTGTGCCTATTATGTGCCAGACATTGTGCTAGGTGCTAGATAAGAGAAATCAAAAAGCAGAGTTAGGTACGTTTATGAACTCACAAGTGTTTTGGAAGATGTAGACCAGTAAAACAACAATTGCGGTACAGGTTATGATACAGGAGGGCAAGACATTCAAGAGTTATGTAGATTAGGAGAATATAACTAAGCCTGGGAGAAGGGTGACCAGCGGGATGGCATGAACTCAGTGCCAAAGGACTTATCCTGAGGAGGGTTTCAGACAGGAAGACAAACAGAAAAGGGGCATTCCAGGAACAAGGGACAGAATGTGAAAACACAGAGATGAAAGAGAAAGCATAGTTAGGGAACAGCAGTGGTTCGGTTTAGCTGGAGCAGAGGGGGATATGGCTGAATGGGGGAGAGAGACTGCTGAGAAGAAACAACTGACTTCATAAAATCCCTCTACAAGAAGTTTATGCAGTAACCTAGGTGATGAGAAGCTCTTTGAAGACTTTAATGGGAAAGTGACGTAAACAGAATTCATTCCTTGGATAATCTCCCTATAATAGAATGGAAGATGGACTGGATGAGGATAAAATTGAAGGTGGGGAGATCAGTTAGAAATTCCAGCCCCTGGAGGCTGCATGAACCTCCCATCTACCACGCTTCCCCCCAAAAGAAAATTTAGGTATAGAATCATAGCAATTCAGAAAAGAGTGAATCCTTAGGTTGCAATTATAATTATTTCATTCCGTGATGAAATAAATAAGGTTAAACAGGTTAAATGACTTGCCCGAAGCCAGATAGTTTTGGACAGAACTAGAATTTAGGACCCTGACCTCATCTTTCTCAAAAAACATGGATTAAAATTCACAAAGAACCAGCTCTTCAGCTTCAGAGAAATATTTTAACTAAAGTATTAATGATGATGTGTCTGTGTTAGCAGTACCATAAAGCAAGTGACCTTCATGGATAAAACTCTCCGTGGCTAAAATTAAGAAGACAAAGGAAAATGGGATCTGATTATTAATGTAATTAGTTGATGATCTTGTGGGGTGACAGATACATAAATGACTGTTATTGACTGATGATAATGGAGCTTTCAAGTCTCCAAACTAGTGCTCAAGTTCGGCTCTCAGAAATAATGAGGGACCTGCTTCCTTCATCCTGCCTCCTTACGAGGTGCTAATGCTATATTCCAAATAATGATGTGCAGACCCGGAACAATGTCAGCACTGCTGTTGCTCCACATTAATTCCATTATTATTTATTTTTCTGTTGCTATAGGTTCCGATTTTTTTGAAGATCAGTTGATTGTGAGGTATTATCATGAACAGGACAGAGAAAGAATATCATGATTAACCCCTCTTGAGGACTTCCAAATTCACAATGTGTTCATAAAACTGGAACAAAAGAAATATGTTAAGGCTTTAATGTACTGTAGTGCTCAGGGTTTTCTTAGAATCTTTTTTTTTTTCTTTTTTTAACTCCTTTAAGTCATCTATGTGAATGCCTCCATCACATCTGAAAGTGTAATGGCTCCTTTAAACTGAAGACTTCAGTGCCAGGTAAATAGAATTAGTAGCTCATATATAGAAAGAACATTTTACAGATACATGTATTTACTCAGGTGGATTACCTTAGTTGACTGCAGAACTTGATAATATTCACTATGAGGTTATTCAGACAATTATCATCCCCAGTGAGGACAAGGGGATGCCCACAAACACAGGTTAATAATTGTCAGAACTGATGCCTGAACCCAAGGATCCCAACCCCAAGTCATCACTATGTTGACTGTGCCAAAAGGAATTTTCACTTTGACCAGTACACTATTGACTAGGTAGTGAAGTAATTCTTAAAAGGGGTCAGTGTCATGAAATCTATAGATGTATCAATATTCTCTCAGCCCCAGAGATTCTAAATTTAGGAAAATTAAATTTAGATAAAACTCCTCTAGGGAGTTGAAATGGAAGTCAACCTTCAAGTGTTTCAATGATCACGGAGATCCAAGTAGCGCATGATGATTCCAGGTTGCTAGCTATGGGGTGCACTGCAACCTGGTCCTATTGACTCCTGATGTCCATAGCACGGCCAGTATAACTCATTCTGAGCACTATGGCCTGGGCAAAACAGGCCTTAATGTATAGGCAGAACAGTTGCCCACTTACCTGGGTGGGTCCAGTCTATTTCTCATGTAGAATGGGAGATTAGCACCTCACTCCTCTTCTGGAATAAAACATTGCCACTACTTGTAAAGTACAATCTCATTGTAGAAAAAAAGTTAGAAAGTACAGAACAAAGAAAATCACCACTCAGCGATAACCTTCAAGAGCATTTTTATATATTTTCTTCCAAGATTTTCTCTGTGCGTATTATACCAAAAGGCCCTTGCTCCTATCTGTTCATAGTTTATAAGCTGGCATTTATAACCATGTGCCATTTACAATGCTTTCTTCAGTTCTGAAATGAATTTACTAAGTTCTCCCTTGGAGAGCATGGTAAAACAAGGTTTAGACTGTTCCATTCTGGTAAAACTCGGTTTATATCTTGTTTTACTGGAATAAAAAAGGGAATGGATCAGAGTATGGAACATTCTTTATTCTTTATGTCTTATGAGATACTCTGTGATGCCTCTTTTAGGGAATTAAAGAGGATTACCTTTTACTCCTCCAAATGAGAAAGAAAAAGTTGTAATTGGTTGTCATCACTGTCAATTATTGTGGATATAATAGAAAGAGGCAGTTCATTTCAAGAGTGAAAAATTTACCAGGTTGCATTCCCAGATTGTAACTATGGAAAACCTCTTTCTCCCTGGCCATCCTAAGATGCTGAAAGACCCTGCTGAAAAATGCTTGTGACTCAAATCTGCTTCTTAAAATTCTGAGTTGTTTGCTCTTTGATTTATACAAAAATACTATTTATTTGGAAGAAGGAGGAAGAAAAAGAGATTGGCAGAGTAAAAGGGATTCCTAAGGTTTTGGTTTAATTTAGTTTTATACAATAGGGTTCTGTTGTAGCCTTATCTCTTCACCTAAAATTGTAAAATTCACTTAATATTCATACACCATAAAATTATCTTTGGAAACATGGTTTACAAATAAAATCACAATATTTCCTATGTGCTATGGGTGAACAACAGTTTATCTAATTTATTGTAAGACATTTAGCTTGTTTCCTTTTTGGAGGGAGAAAAGTTAATATAAGTAGCACCAAAATGGACTATCAGAGTGCATAAATGTTTGTCAACATTTGCAAATACGTCCTTTCCGGAGATTCCCAGAAATGAAATAACTGGGTAAAATGGAGCAAATATTTTTAAGACTTTGATACATGCTGGCAAATTGCTTTCCAATTTATACTGCCACCAGCAATGAGTGACAATGGCAATTTCATCACACCTGCTCATTAGTATAAAACAAAACAAAATGCAAAGTACTTGCTATATAAAAAAGGTATTATTTACTTTTTGTAGACAAATATCCTCAGAAACAGATATACACAAAGCTCTTCTCAGTAATTAAAGTCTTTGTGATAGACTCTTTCTCTAGGTCAAGAGAAAAATGCTTTGCAAGTACATTTAGAGAAGCTGGAAAGGGAAAATTGTGCCTAAGGATGGGCAACCCTTTGAAAGTGGGGAATGTCAAGAGAGCATTGGTTATACAAGAAGCCCATGAAATACAAATATAATTACTAAATGCAAAATTGGAAAACATTAGAGATAAAATTGACCTCTGTCAAATTTTTGTGTACACTAACTTTGAAAATTACCAATTGTATTAGTTTACCAGGGCTGCCATAGCAAAGTACCACAGACTGGGTAACTTAAACAACAGGAATTTATTTTCTCATGATTTGGAAGGTTAAAATCCAAGATCAAGATGGCAGCAGAGTTAGTTTTTTGTCCCTGAGAGACTGTATCCTTGGTTTTTAGATGACCATCTTCTCCATGAGTCTTTCCTCTGTGTGTCTCTGGACATTGGATTAAGGCCCACCCTCATAATATCATTTTAACCTAATTACCTTTTTGAAGACCCTGTCTCCAAATACACTCACATTCTGAGGTAATGGGGGTTAGAGTTCCAGCACATGTATTTTGAGGGATACAATTCAGCCCATACCACCAACATATTAAAATTTTGAGATTTTCCTTAAAATATAATGCAAATACATTATTTGTGATGTTTACCTATTTATTCACTAATTATTATGATCATTGTTACTGAGCAAGGGCTCACTGCCTGATGCATACAGAAACTAATATCATGGTATAGAATTTTGTGGAACAAAGAAAAGGCTCTATTACAAGGTCAACCAGCAAAGAGACAGGAGGCATGGCTCAAACCTGTCTCCCCAAACCAGGCACTGAATGGGTTTTTAAAGGATCGGTAGTGATCTGGGACTGGGATTGGAGGGCTCCTGTTCAGATCATATGACTAGGCAAAGCACTGGGCCTTGGTCAGGCCATCTCACTCAGCACATGCTAATTGACTGATGAGTCAAAAGCTGATTGGTTGGCCTGAGACAAAAATAAATGATACAGGAAGGGGCTGATTCGTTAATTGGCTGAATCCAGTCCTTCGGTTGCATGAATTCTGTGGAGGATTTTCAGGTGTCTGTGGTGCCTGAGGTACATCTGGAGGGCAGGGTCCATGTCTCTGTACATGCTCAACTTGCATTCTGCAAGATAACTTGTAAACCAACTTAAAATAGAGAAATAGAACTATTTTCAGCTAGTGTAATCAGTTTTCAACTAGTTTTATACATTTTCATCATTACCATCTTCTATGAGACAAAAAATATGTTGCACACCATTATCATTTGGAATTTGTTTCAAGCACATCTGGTTTTACAACAAGTAGATGCAAAGAAATTAGATCTAATAATAGCTGTAGTTGATCTTTGAAGTTCAGTTTCATCCTTCACTGGAATACAGCCTATCAGTTGAAATTGATCATACATCAGTAGGGATGCATGCTCTTAAAATTAGGTCATATGTTAGTAGGGGAAATGAAAATGGAGGGAAAATTTCATCCAAGACAGGTTGAAAAGGTAAGTCAATTTAAAGACTTAACATTTAAATAAGGTGATGTGGAATAACTCTGCTGCCTATCCTTATGATCTTCTGAGAGCTTTGACAGGGAAAAATGATGCCGCCTGGAGAAAAGCTTCCATGATAAGCTCAATGGCTTATGCTTATAATATGCTTATAATCTAGACATGTGTGACATGGTTAGTTCCCTTACAGTTAGGAAATAGATATATCCAATTTTGACCATAAATGACATAAAATTATTCTATACTTCACAATAAGACTAAGGTATAGAAAATAAAACAAAAAAAATTAAATGCAGCTTCTATATATATGCACTTCCTCATGCATGTATTAATAACCATTTATTGGGTACCTTTAAAGAAATAGTGAGAAGGAATGATATGAAATATTGACTTTATGTGCATCACCAGAAATTATATAAATATATTGAGGAGTCAAATGTATTGAAAACTAATAGTTAATAAAGATGAAAGAAATAACAAAATCTTGACCAATCCTAAAGCATTCATTTTGAGCATAAGGGACATAAATATTTGTGATGATCATTTAACTTATCTTGGAATAAAATAGTATTTCTGCTCTGTTAAAGTAGTTGTTGACTTAGATTTGCCTGTGAAAGAACACTTACAGTGGTCAAAATATAGGAAATATTTGTAGGTAGCATGACATTGCATTACTGTGAATATTTGGCCACTTCCAAGTCTTCTATAAATACGGATGTTTCTCTTATACCACAATAACAACAACAACAAAGACCCCTCTTGTCCCTTCCCTCCTCCTTTACCCAATGCACACTGCTTTTCACCATAGAAATGCATCTACAATTGATGAACTATTTTAAGAAATTAATTTCTTCTACAGATTTTTGGCCTTTTCAGAGAAGATCCTTGGAAGCAATCAACAAACTGAAAATCTACACGTTTTTTAGGTTGCAAATTGGACTAAATCAATATTAAGAAAACATTCATATTTTACAGGTTAAATGCTCTGAGTGTTATGATATTAATGAGACATTCTCAAATAAGCACAAATAGTTCAAAATCACATTTTAGTTTACATTAAATAGTAAAGACTGTATTATGTTCAAGGATTACTTTAGTTCAAGTCACTGTACCTATTGCATCTTCATATAAATACCAGTAGAAATGTATCTTAATTTAGCTTATAATAGTTTAATTATTTAGGTGTAAATTAATGCTAAAACTGTAAGAATAAACCACCTTATTTTCTTTAAAAATGATTCTGGTTGTTACTTATTGAATTATAATGTAAACTAAAATTTCTAATAATGAAAAAGCAAATAATCTGTCACTTAAAGTAAATTACTTTAAATTGGATAATGTCTAGCTTTGAATTTAGTGTTTTTTTAAAAGTGTAAAACTAAAATCAGACAATCCACTAAAATATTTTTTGACATTAAAAGACATTTGAGAAAAGGAGAAGGAATACAATTATCTACAGAATCCAGACTGGCATAGTGTAAAAAGTTTGGTGACTAGTATTTGAACGTATTATGTTTAAGCCATGGCTGCATGAAGTAGTAGATGGTCAATGTTTAAGTAGGTTATTAACCTCTGTGTGAGCCACAGCTAATGTCAGAAATCCCGTCAACATCACCAATTGTAGCACTCTTAATCCTGTTTGTGATGCCAATTGTGTAGCTACTCAACCACACTAGTTGTCAGGCTCTTTTACCTTCAGGTAATCCTGCACCAACCGGGCCAATGGTTCAACTAGGGTTGGGTCTGGAGCTCCCAGACCCCTCAAGCCCATTCACAGACTGGTTCACAAACCCTTTACATGCCAGGCTGGGTCACCAGACCCCACATGTGCCAGACTGGGTCACCAGACCCCTTACATGCAGGTCTATGAGTTAGGTACCCAGCCAAAAGGTCCTTGGAGTCCTAGGTTGGAAAGCATGGCCACTCCAAGCAGACACCCAAGGCAGACAACTGCCCGCCTGCTTCACTAAAACTCTCTCCCTATTTCCCTCTCTCTCTCTCTCTCTCTCTCTCTCTCTCTCTCTCAAGAATACAAGAATAGCAACAAAAGTAAAAAGATACAATGACGTGCATGCGCGCTAACTCCACACACACACACACACACACACAATTTGTTTACAATGGATGTGCTAAAACCACACCCAACTGGACCCGAGGCGAGGGACCTGACCAAACTATTCTATTTTCCTAACACTCTGTCAGGACCCTTGACCATGGTTAGTCCTGTTTTTCCTGGAAGATTCAATCTATGCAGATAATGTGACCTCATAATTTGGGAGGATTTGTGAAGGGCTGAGAAAGAATAACACCCTACCTTTAGTTGTGACAATTAAAAATGTCTCCAGAAATTGCTAAATGTGCATGGTGGGGGAAGGGCAAAATCACCCCTAGTAGAGAATCATTGAATTAAGGCAATGAAATGATGTGGATAAATTATTCCCCATTCACCACTACCACCAGATGTATAAAATAGGTTCTGGTCAAAACATAGTTTACCAAATTTGTTGTCCACTTTTCCATTCTAAAATTTAGAATTTTTCTCATTGACGCTAGGCTGCAGTTGTTTTATTCTTTTCTTTTCTTTCTTTTCCTTTCTTATTATTAATGTTTTCTTTACTTTCTCTTTTTATCTCCTCAAGTCTTTTCTTCTCCTAATTTTAGCCCATGCTCAGTTCAATTAAACCAATCTTTAAAAAATAAATATTTGTCCTCCTTCCCTTTTTTCTATAACTTATTCCCAGCATGGGGTGTAAGTGTCAGAAAAATCAGACCAACCAAACCTAATGCAATTTATAATTCCCTGGCTATTCCAAATGGCCAAAGAGATATAAATTTTAGAAGCCAAAGATTATCTGTTTACTCTCTAAGCTCAGCTCTATGTTAGTACCATGTATTCCTGTGATAAATTCTTTATACCTGGCAGTAATGCTGACTACTTAGAGTTTTATACAATTTCTTCGTCCCATACTTCTACTCTCATGGATATTAGACAATTGGATTCTTGCCCAACCGTTGGAAAACTGTAACTGTTTCCTTGTCATTTAAGGAGCTTTTCTGTTCCTCTTTTCATGCCAGACCACAAGTTAACGCAAAACATGGAGTTACAGCTATTAAGTACCATTTAAAATGCCTCATTACAAAAAAAAAAAAAAAAAGAATACTGTCATTTTTACTTTGATCCCTGTGATACAAAATTTATGAATAAAGTTCGTCATCCATACCTGTGTTGCTCCATTATTTTGCACATAATTATAATTGGTAAGTGAAGAAAAATAAACTAAGGTTTTTCATACTAACAGATAAACAGTATACTAGAAATATCAGTTAAGAGCAAGACATATTAAAAGTGTCCAAATTATTTAATATTTTTGCAGAACTATTTTGACTTTTCAAATGTTTTTTAGTTTTTAATAGTTAACATTTATTGGCCACTTACTATGTCTCAAGAACTACTCTAAACGATTTATTTGTAATAACATTGAATCTTTACAACAACTTAATTGTAAGTAAAAAAAAAAAAAAAAAAAAAAAAAA
>NW_007731069.1:126918-129307 GCF_000696425.1 Galeopterus variegatus | reverse complement strand
AATTTTTTTTTAAAAAAATTTAAATTTTTCAAAAAATTAATTTTGAAAAAAAAAAAAAAAAAAAAAAAAAAAAAAGACACATCCCTAAGAGGGTTATATAAATTGTCTAAAGTCTGAGCTGGCTGCTAATCCAAGCAATCAAATCCAGGAGGTATGAAATTCTAGTTTTGGCCATAAAATAAAGAAGTTGGCCTAGAATGATCCTACCAGAGTACTTCAAAAAGTCTGTGGAAAAATAGAATTAAAAGATAATACAAATCTTTTCATGAACTTTTTGAAGTACCTTCATGTATGTGTGGGGGCTGTGTGTGTGTATGTGTGTGTGTCTACTCTTGTGCACATGTGTTTGCTGGGCTTGAACGATGGCCGAGGTGGCATTCTAAGACACCTAGGGATGTGGTTTTCTCTCATTATTGCTCAGGAACTCCTGAGACATTTCCATGTAACAATAAGAACCCCTTAAATCATACTTTGAATCCAGTTTACTTGATTATCCACTTAAGTGACATCTAGAACATTGAATATGGGAGAAAAAAATTGTTTTTATTTCTATTTTATGGATGCTATTTATCATTCATGGTAAAACTTGTACTCCAAAATACTTGTAGAGATTACAAGAGAAGTTGATTTCTTCTGATTTTTTTTCTCACATCTGGAAATTTTAGACAGAATGCCAAAAAGTACTTACAAAATGAGTGGTTCATCCTATATTTAATTGAAATTCTTGTAATTAGTATTATCACATTTGCAATATGAGTTTTTAGATTTAGATTGGTGCTTTTACATAGGTGGGTCACCAAACATATTTCGAAATTTGACACTGCATCTAATACAATGATAAAATAGAAAGAAATCATAGAAATATTAAGCTTTAGCTTGGCAATATGTGATCCTATTTGCTCTTGATTTTTAAACAAACATATTTGGAAATGTTGTACCAAATCTAATAAAATGATGCAGTAGAAAGAAATTATAGAAATATTGGGCTTTAGTTCAACAATATGTGTTCCTATTTCCTCTTTTGATTTTCAAAGTACTCAGGTTCATTTGAACATATATAAATCTATATTCTGCACATTCATTCTGTATTTATTGCCTGAAAGTTTGAAACATTATTACTGTGAAAATGATTCTCTGTTAACTTTACTTTGTGTTGTGCTGCCACTTTTTGATGAACAAATATTATAAGGATTTTATTATCATAAAATCTATTTAATCTGTTTATTCATCTTCCTGTTTTGAAGCTAATAATTTGTGTAGCATTTTGTGGGATTTTTTTGGCAGCTGGCCAGTATGGGGAACCAAACCCTTGACCTTGGTTTTACAAAGCCATGCTCTAACCAACTGAGGTAACCGGCCATACCCTCAAGTAGCATTTTTGAAAGTGATAAGTCTGAGTTTTGCATAAAATTGACATTTCTTTTTATTTTTTCTTTGTATATATACATATTTCTTTCTGGGAAAAAAAGGCCTTTGTTTTAAGATACAAAGGATTAAAGGTCCTTTAGTTGTTCAAATTGAGAAGTGTTACAGAACATTTATATCCTTTCCTTTTTCTCTTAAGGACCTTTAGTAAAAAAGGCAGAAGATAGGACATCTCTTTGAAGTTAATAGCAAATACAGATTATGAGCAATGGTTAAAGGTTTGAAGTTTAAAACATGTTCTTGTTTTAATTTTGTTTGTTGGTATTTCTTAATCTGTTTACTATACTAAGATGTTAATAGAATTTTTTTTTTTTTTTTTCATTAGGTTCCTGTCCTGAGACCACAGAAGGATGTGCCTTGGACAAAGGTATGTATATTTAAAATATATTTCAAATTTTCTCTATAAAGTATAAAAATACTATGATAATAATTACATTATGGTATTATGTTCCATGTTTATAAAAATATATGACATGTACTCTTTTGTCTGACCAAAGTGACACTAGTGAGAAAATATCAGATAAGAAATCTGATTATTAAATACATATCATTGCCTGGGTACAGAAAGCCTTAATCCATACAATTTATATTCAAGGAACAGTTTTCACTAATGCCCTTGCAAGTAAAACAATTTAACTATTCAAACATTGATGGAAGGTGTTTAACTAATCTTTAATGACACTTATAAATGAAACTATTAAAATAGGATATATGTGACTTAAATTATCAGGCAAAAACTACATAAATGTGTCCAGATTTGGGGGAAACAAATAAAGAAATTGAAAGAAAGTGAGCCAAAATGCCGGGTACCTATCAAACTTTATTAAAGGAAAAGAATCTGCCAGGCTGCACTCAAAATGAAGAGCAGCTACCGGCATCGGGTGGGATGGCTTATACATGCTGTAAGGAAGGTTGATGTAATCAGGGAGGGGTTTGGTGCTGGTGTGGAAGATAAGGCTGGCTG
>NW_007731069.1:120972-126465 GCF_000696425.1 Galeopterus variegatus | reverse complement strand
TGGGGGAGATTATTTTTCTTCTGGAATTGGGGAAAGAGTGGAGATCTTGGCAGATGTTTTGGAGATATTTAGTTTTGTGGGTCCTAAAATGGATGAAGGGTAAGGAGGTATTGGGTTGCAGTCTGAACCAGGGGACCCTTCCAGGTTGTTATTAACTGGAATTTGGGGTAAAGTTTAATAGGGAATTTGCCTGTTTTTGGAGAAGATCCCTAATGAGTGAGAGAGTAGGGAGGTACTGGCCTAAACGTGATAGGCTGGAAGGGAGAGATGTGAGGGTAAAGCATCTGCCAAACATGAGTGAAGGGGCTGAGGCCAGCAGGCTTGCTGAGGGAAGCTGATAGGTGAGTGAGCGCTAAAGGGAGGAGTTGAGTCCATGGGAGGTGGGGTACCATTGACAGTTTTTTGAGGTGTGGTTTTATGAGGTGATTGGCCTTTTCTACCTTGCCCAATGAATGGGCTGGTGTAGGTTAGGCTGTGTGATAGGGTATGGGGAAATGTGTGGAAAGGGATTGAGAAAAAGGTCCAGAGCATCCATGTAGTTATGCTGTAAAGGCTGTGATTGTTTTGGAGTGAGAGTGGCTGGATTTAGGGGAGGGCAAGGTTTGAAGGAAAACTGGGAATNTAAGGAAGGTTGATGTAATCAGGGAGGGGTTTGGTGCTGGTGTGGAAGATAAGGCTGGCTGGTGCAATCAGGTAGAAGGTTGCATCCATGAGGAAGTAGAGGAGTTTCTATTTCTCAAAAAGCATGAGGTTTGTCATAAGGGGAAAAGGCTGGCAGCCATTTTGTGCTCAGTTTGTGTAAAATGGTGCCAGTCACATCCAAAATCCATCATTGCCACCTTTTAAGTATAGGGAGAAGGGAAAAGGGGAAAAGGTCTCATTCTTCTGAAGCTACTTCCTGCTGGAGATGGGTGAAGATATGAAAAAAAATAAAACAATTAGTTGGCAGGGTATTGGTTTCGTGTGGGAAGGCTGTATTCTTCTGGGGAAGGGTCGATGGTTCTCAGGAACTGATATCCTCCTTAAGGAACAATTTGGTGACCTTTTGGTTGGTGAAAGCCTGCATCACTCCTGTAAGAAATTAGAAAGACACCAAAAAAGGCAAGAACCAAAGAGAAGGATCAGTCCTTGAGGAGTTTGGAAAGTGGGGCAAAAGGGGTTAATTTAAAAGGTACATTGCCACAATGAAATTGCTAAGAAGCATCCTACTGATAGGTGGTAAAAGAGTGCCAGGAGAAATCTCTCTATATTGTTATAATCCTTTGGGGCAGCTGCTGCCAATCCTGTAGCAAGTACTAGAACAAGTAGTATAATAAAGGTTAGGGACACAGAGTGGCATATACTTATCATGTCCCATGATGGCAAACCCATGATAGCAGGTCAGGACCAGTCTTAGAGTAGCTCTTGTGTGAGCGATGAAAAGCGGGCCTGTAAAAGTGAGAAGATGATCACCGGGGGAAAGATTATTTTTCTTCTGGAATTGGGGAAAGAGCAGAGATTTTGGTGGAGGTTTTGGAGATTTTTAGTTTTGTAGGCCCTAAAGTGGATGAAGTGTAAGGAGGTGTTGGGTTGGGGTCCGAACCAGGGGACCCCTCTGGGTTGTTATTAACTGGCATTTGGGGTAAAGTTTAATAGGGAATTTGCCTGTTCTCGGAGAAGATCCCTAATGAGTGAGAGAGTAAGTGATGTGCTGGCCTAAAGGTGATATAGGCTGGAAGGGAGAGATGTGATGGTGAAGGGTCTGCCATACACGAGTGAAGGGGCTGAGGCCAGTGGGCTTGCGGGGGGCAGCTCATAGGCAAGTGAGCGCTAAAGGGAGGCGAAGTTCCATGGACAGTTTTGTGAGGTGTGTTTTTATTAGGTGATTGGACTTTTCTACCTTGCCCAACGAATGGGGCCAGTGTAGGTTAGGCCACCTGATAGGGTGTAGGGAAATGTGCAGAAAGGGATTGAGAAAAAGGTCCAGAGCATCCATGTAGTTATGCTGTAAAGGCTGTGATTGTTTTGGAGTGAGAGTGGCTGGATTTAGGGGAGGGCAAGGTTTGAAGGAAAACTGGGAATTCTCAATGAAAGTAAGGTGAATAAGTTGTAAGCAAGAGAGGGAGAGAGTCAACATGGCCTTATGGCTGAGAAGATCTTGAAAATGATGGGGAGAACAAATAGTTGTTTGTTGTCCAAAGGTCAGTTTGGAGCTTTCTTGTGCTAAAAGGGTGGCTGCTGCCAAAGCCCATAAACAGGCAGCCCATCCTCTAGCTGTGGTGTCCAATTGTTTAGAAAGATATGCAATGGGGAAGAAGATATCTCCTGCCTCTTGTCCCAGAACCCCAACTGCAAATCCCTGGGTTTTACTGATGCATAGGACAAATGGATGGGATAATTTGGGGAGAGAAAAATCTGGGGCTATAAGGAGAGTGGCTTTCAACCCCTGGAAGGCAGAATGAATGGGCTTTGTGGGATCTAAGGGAATGACAGGATCCCCTTTGGCCACCTCGTAAAGTGGTTTTGCTAGCACACCAAAGTTGGGAATCCATAGGCAAATATACCCTGCAAGAAAGGATTTCACTGTTTATGGTAGGAGTAGGGAGTTCAGACATTAAACTCTTGTGATCCACTGTTATTTCTCTGGTGTTGGGGGTGAGGTGGACTCCCAAATAGGTGACTGAAGGAGAAGAAATTTGGGCCTTGCTGGGGGACACGTGATATCCCCTGGAGGCCGGGAAATTAAGGAGAGCAACAGTGTGGGCCTGCGAATCCTCATAGGAGGAGGTCATCCACATATTGTATTAAAGTGCTAGAAGTTGGAGGAAGTTCAGATAAGTCTTGAGCTAAGGCCTGGCCAAAGAAGTGGGGGCTATCCCGAAAGCCCTGAGGTAGTGCTGTCCAGGTGAGTTGTTGGGAATGACATGTATCAGGATCAGTCCAGATGAAGGCAAACAGGTTTTGACAGGAAGGTTGTAAGGGGATAGAAAAAAAGGCATCTTTGAGGTCAAGTATAGAGAAGAAATGGGTTGTTGTTGTGATTATGGATAGAAGTGTATAGGGGTTAGAAACAATTGGGGTTATGTGTAAAACAGCTGTACTAATGGCCCTGAGGTCTTGAACTAAACAGTATGATCCATTAGGTTTTATAACCAGAAGGATGGGTATATTAAAAGGCAAGTGGGTAGGCCATAAGAGATGAGAAGAAAGGAGTTTGTGTATGATGGGTTTTAAGCCTATTAGGTGTTTGTTAGCGATGGAGTTGTGAGACATTAGGGAACAAAGAGGGGTTCCACAACTTAATAAGGATAGGGGAATGGAGCATAGCAATGGAAGGAAAAGAAGTGTCCCATGCTACAGGATTAACTTTGTCCAAGGAGAAGGGGAAGGTGGAAGCCTCAGGGGCCAGGTCTGAGGCATCCTTTAACAGGAGTATTATAGCTGGAGTTAAAGTGTTTAGAGTAAGGGTAGCTTTGAATTTGGAAAGGATGTCCCATCCCAGTAAGGGGGCTGGACATTGAGGCATTATTAAAAACTTGTGTGTGGGGCCGGCCCGGTGGTGCACTGGAGAGTGTGCTGCTTGGGAGCGCAGCGGCGCTCCCGCCGAGGGTTCGGATCCCATGTGGAGACCGGTTCCCGCTCACTGGCTGAGCGCGGTGCGGGCGCAACACCGAGGGTTGCGATCCCGTTGCTGGTCCCCGGTATGGGCATGACACGGAGGGTTGTGATCCTGTTACCGGTCAGTAAAAAAGACAAAAAGGAAAAAACAAACAAACAAACAAAAACTTGTGTGTGAATTTGGTGTGATTTAGGGTGCAGGAAAGGGGTTGAGTGATCCATGTGTGGTATTTTGATCCTGTGACCCCTACTATTGTGATAGAGGATGGGGTTTTTTGTCCTGAATATTCAGGAAGGGTAGAGTAAGTGGCTCCTGTATCGATGACAAAAGAGATCGGCTAACCTGCTACAAGGAGAGTTACCCTGGGTTCATGCATGGTGGTCTCTTTGGGGGCCTCAGGCACTGGGCATCATCAGTCCTCCTCCTGGGCAAAGCTGAGAAACTCTAGTAGGGATGGCCATGGAGCTAAAGGTTGTGGGTTAGGGACTGGGCTTCTACCTCTCTGGCAAGTGGAGCAGTCCCCCCCCCCCCCACCCAGTGACCTGGCTGTTTGCAGTGAGGACAGGGCCTGGGAGAAGGCCTGGTGTTAGGATAGGCCCATACCCAGTTACCTGGTTGACTGCATTTGAAGCAGTTCCTGGGTGGCTTGCCCCTGGGGGAAACCAGCTTAGGGTTATGTGAGGCTCAGATGGCATTAGCCAGGAGTTGGTATTTGGCCTGATCTCTTTTGTGTAAATCCTGCTTCTCCTCCTCCTCCCTATTGTTAAAAACCTTGAAAGCTGCATTGAGGAGGTCTCTTTGGGTTGTATTTGGACCATCCTCAAGTTTTTTTTGTTTTTTCAAATATCAGGGGCTGATTGGGTAATGAAATGAGAGTGTAAGAGGGCCATGTCTGCAGGAGAGTTTGGGTCTATACATGTGCATTTATGTAAAGCTTCAGAGAGGTGGGTTAGGAACTCACTGGGATTTTTGGTGGATCTCTGTGTGATTTTTCTAAGCTTGTCATAATTGACTGATTTGTGAGTAACCTTTGGAGCCCATGATGTATGTGTGTGATTATACTATGCTGGAGAACCCAGTCCCTGTGGCCAGCCTGGTAGTCCCAATTTGGGTCCATGTGAGGGACAGCAATGGCTCCCGCAGGTCACCTATTATTTGGGGCATGTGCTTCATCTGCCTGTTGTTGGGCCATGATCCATACCTGCTCTCTATCCTTAGGGGACAAAGTAGTAGTGAGAATCATAAAAATATCATGCCAGGTGAGATCATAAGACTGGGTGAGATATCTGAATTCCTTAAGATATATGTCTGGGTCAGACTAGAAAGATCCCAGTCAATTTTCCATTTGGAAGAGATTGGAAAGAGAAAAGGGGATAAGGACTGGGACAATTCCCTCAATACAAGCCACTTCATGGAGAGGGCATAAAAGAGCCAGAGCTGAGGCTGGGCTGTCACCTGACAAAGGAGAAGAAGAAGAGGGGGTGGGTGGCTGAGGACGAGTGTCTTGAAACCAAATATGGGCAAGAGAGGGAAAAGGTGAAGAGGCTGGTGGAGGATTTGGAGCATAAGGAGGTGGTCAGGGAGCAGAGTGGTCTGACGGATCAAAAGATTGATCCGAGTCTGGAAGGGGAGGTCGGGCATGAGCAAGGAAAATTTGAGATGTAGGACAGTTTTGACAGAGAGAAGGATGTGTATGGAGATAGAAGAAGGCTTGAACATAAGGAATCTCTCCAGCTTTGCTGCTTCAGTGACAAAAGTTGTCTAGGTCTCTGAGAGTATCCAAATTGAAAGTGCCATTTTGTGGCCATTGGACCAAACTTAATTGCAGTAGAAAATGAGGCATTTGGGTTTAATATCTCCCTGGAGGCCAAGAGGTTGGCCAGGAGACAGCCCAG
>NW_007731069.1:119487-120546 GCF_000696425.1 Galeopterus variegatus | reverse complement strand
TCCCTGGAGGCCAAGAGATTGTAAATTGGCCAGGAGACAGCCCAGAGGCATAGAGCATGGACGTTTGGATTGTAAGGATCCCATTTAGAGGGTGAGAAAGGAGGTGATCAGTTCCAGTAGAAGGGTAACACCAAGGAGCATCCTCATTGTTGTGAACCTTCTTTTCAAGAGAGGAACCACCAACCGGCTAGAGGAGCATCCTCCAATAGTTGGGGGGCATGAAAGGGGTTCCCTCAGCCAGGCGCCTGGTCTTCGGGAAGTAGACAGTAGTTGTAGAGAGTACTCAGGGTAACCCATAGAAGTAGGACAGACCCACTGACTCATCCTGAATTGAGGCCAATGGTGGATGCATAGGTCTGAAATGGCAAAAGGAGAGAGTCCCCGAGGTTCCCAGTTTGGCAGGTTTGGGAAGGGCAGCCAGGGGGCCAATCAACCCTAGAGAGGGGATCATCCAAAGGTCCCAGCCAGGACACTTCGGAGGTTTCGGCACCAAAATAAAAGAAAGTGAGCTGAAACACCGGGTATTGATCAAGCTTTATTAAAGGAAAAGTATCTGCCAGACTGCACGCAAAATGGAGAGCAGCAGCTGGCGTCAGGGTAGGAGGGCTTATATATGCTCCAAGGAAAGCTGACATCATCAGGGAGGGGTTTGGTGCTGGTGTGGAACATAAGGCTGGCTGATGCAATCAGGTGGAAGTTTGCACCCAAGCAGAAGTAGAGGAGTTTCTATTTCTCAGAAACCATGAGGTTTCTCGTAAGGGAAAGGCTGGAGGCCATTTTGTGCTCAGTGTGTGTAAAATGGCACCAGCCATGTCAAAGATCCATCAGAAAGTAGTTTAGAATTACAAATCAATTTGAAAAGAGGAAGCAATCAGGAAAATAAACACATGAACTGTTCAATAAGAAGTATATAAATGCACTACATGAATGATAAAAGGGATAGTTCCAGGTTAATAGAGGATGACTGTTATTTCAAACTGGAGTGGTATTTTTTTTTTAAAAAGTTGTGATCAAAGATCATTATAAAGATCCAGGAAATGCAATAACTGAATTTTAGGA
>NW_007731069.1:108382-118932 GCF_000696425.1 Galeopterus variegatus | reverse complement strand
AAAAAGTTGTGATCAAAGATCATTATAAAGATCCAGGAAATGCAATAACTGAATTTTAGGAAAGAGTTGGAAAGAAAATGTCTAAGATGAACAAAAGGTACACAGAAGGAAACCTATGAATAAAGAGTAAGATAACTAAGATTCTTAAGAACAGTAGCAAAGAAAGACAAAAACTGCCAAAAATGAATGCCACATGTAGGAGCTATTGATTACCTGTCCTTCTTGATGGAGGAAGTAGCAATAGGAAGATAGCTTAAACTAGTGCATAAAGGATTTAAGTGAGCTCCAGGATAAGGTAGTGAGAGAAGATTTGATGTCATTTTCCTGGAAGTTTTTAAATATCAAATAGATTCACTTCAGATTAAAATTTCTCTAAATCTTCTCTAGATCAGCTGCCCTATTCAGGGTCTTTCCACCCCAAACACCAGTTGGTGAGGCAGTTCTTTATTTTTCTGTGTTAAAGTAACTTTATATTGAAGGAAGAGTTGAACATTGGTTTGNGTTCTTTATTTTTCTGTGTTAAAGTAACTTTATATTGAAGGAAGAGTTGAACATTGGTTTGCGGTTATGAGAAATATGTGGATGATATCATTAGTAATAATTGATGCCTATTCTATTTTATGGGGACATAATATTTGTGGAAATACAATTATATACATATCTTTGTAATTTTAGTTTGGCTCAAAACATACTGTATGCATACTGTCATGTTACTCATGAAAAAATAAAGCAGTTGTGGGAAAACAAAACATTTCAGCCCCAAAATATATTTCTTTGACATATTTCAAGATGGCTAATTCAGAGAGACTAGAAAAACAAGATTAGCTAGGAGATTGTTTCTTTGTGGAAAGAAATTTACATTTGTAAATGCAGACAGCCAGGCTTCCTCTGTAGTGCCCCTCCTTTGGCTACTTTCTATTCTTTGAGGGCAGCAGTGAGATTATTACTTCAAGAATTTTCATTTGCACACAGGATGTCTCTACTTAACTTTAACTTTTGACTTCCTTCTTTCACCTGTGACAAGCAAGATCTCTGCCCAGAACTTCAGAGAAACCTGGTCTCAGGCCATTGTTCTGGGACTTGTACCTACCCCCACCTTCTCTCTCTTATGAACACTGGCATATAAGCTTTCTACCCCTACGGGAAATTTGGGACATTACTCTCTTGTGATTCCTCCATGCTAAGCCTTCTCCCAGTATGTTAAATCATAAAATGTGTTATGCCTTTTCTTCATACTCATCTAAATTTGCCAATGATCTTTATTAATGAAGCTTTAGGGATAAAGTTTCCTTTGGCACCTACACATTCTGTAAATGTATATGTGTGTAATTTTCTGATATTTTTAAAACTGAAACACACTCCTAGATTTTTCTTTACCCTATTTTTCATATAATTTTCTTCTTAGTCATTTTCAGTCTCTGTTCAGAGACTGATGTGACTTTAGAATATCCAAGGAAAATATTGCCAGCCAGTGTGCACTGCCAGGCAGGGAATGAACAGCTCTAGGCTCCAATCTCTGTTGTGTCAAGGCTTTGGCATGACATTTGGCAGGGAACTAAGTCAAACACCACACAATGCAAATAATCTGTTTCTCATGGTTGTGTAGCCTCAACCTCAAGCCTGCTGTTAGCTTCCTAATATTCCAGGGAAATCATTTCTGGTAATAAATTGAAAACTAAATTATTTTCTAAGTCTTCTCATAGTGTGAGGAAGTGGGAGGACTATGGCTTTGAAAGTGGACCCTCCTGAGTTTAAAGGGTAACTCTGTCACTTGCTAGATGTGAAATTCTAGGCAAATTACCTCAGATGTAAAATGAATGTATTGATAATTATCACAGGGGTTGTGCAGGTATTAAAATGACATAATTATACTAAAGCATTTTTTATATCTTTTACATAATAGACTTTTAATAAATGTTAGTTTACTCCTTTCCATTTTTGTAAGGAGTTGGGTTTAATAATTTAGTTTACTAAATTAGGAGTTAGTTTGCTCCTTTTTGTTTGTGTAAGGAGTTGCATTTAACATCTTAATAATATCTTGATCATTTTATGAATAGTACAGTAATAACTAATATACATTTGTAAGTTTTAAGTTATGTAAACATGTGCATTAATATTTTTCTTTATCTTTATGTGGGTATTATTTTTTGTGTGTGGGGGGCAAGTGTTGTGGCAAACTTCTCAATTATTTTTATTTTCAGTTTTTTTTTTAAAGTTACATATAATGCAAAGGGTCTTTGTGTTGCAAAAGTACTTTTTTAATNAACATGTGCATTAATATTTTTCTTTATCTTTATGTGGGTATTATTTTTTGTGTGTGGGGGGGCAAGTGTTGTGGCAAACTTCTCAATTATTTTTATTTTCAGTTTTTTTTTTTAAAGTTACATATAATGCAAAGGGTCTTTGTGTTGCAAAAGTACTTTTTTAATATCTTTGATTAAATTTTATTTTGTTAGTGTAATCAAGAATGGAGACCTGCATTGTAGAATGTAGATGGGTTAGAAAAATTATATCTCCACAGCATGCCCGTAATATCTTAATTCAACAGTTTGGTTCAATTCCCTTATTCAGAAACTGTTATGTCTCGTGTATTGTATTAGGTATTTAAAGTAACAAGAAGAAAGGGATATGTTCTTTGCCTTAAAGGAAGTTATAATCTTAGATGGGAAGAGACATGTAAACACATCATTTTAACACAATCTGGTAGCATGCTACAATGGAGAGGTGCCAACGGGGGTGGGGACATATAGAAAAGACATTTTAATTGGCCTGGTTTCCTAGAAGGGGTTGATACCTCAAGTGTCTTGAAAGGTGACGATGAATTGGTTAGATATCAGTCTGAGTGTGGAAGAATGTCAAGAATAAAGGCAGGGAAATCAGAAATCTGTTGTCTGAACTAAAACAATGGTGGTCGCAATAAAGTTCTAGATTTAAAATTGAGAAGCTATGTCCTCTCACTTTGTTCTCAAAGGTACAGATTTCAGATACATTTAGAAGGTTATTTTTACAGGACTAAGATTATATGTGATGAGCTTTATCATAGTTTTATTTACAACATGATAATGGAAAACAAAATAAATATTAAATAATAAGGAAACTTTTATGAATTATAATAATATGTGGGATAAAATGTTTTACAGTTACTAAGATTTATAATTTTGAAGATTATTTAAGGAGACTGGGTTCATAAAAGCAGGCCAAACTGTGAACTAATATTATAGTACCATGCCTCTTTTATACCTATGCTTTTGTACACATTTTTTTATAAAATACAGATACACAAAGAGATACTCAATTTTATATACTATGTGTTTTATATATGATGTGTTTATGAGGGGACAGGGTTCTAGGAGAATGCTTAGAAAAAGATTAGAAAGAAACACATTCAGCATCATTAATAGTGTTTATCTCTACATGGTGGGTATATGTGTGATTTATGTTTTTTACTGAAACTTTGATATATGATTTACATTTTATTTGATGAATGTGGTGAACACACTCTAATGTGTGCTCCCATAATCCCCGCCTCCTAATGTTTATACTTTTGTGTAATCCCCTCCCCTTGAGTGTGGGCAGGACCTTGGATTTGCTTCTAACCAATATGCTATAGTGAGGGACACAGGGTGTTGCTTCTATGATTGTGTTGTGTTAAATGGCAAAGTTGATGGAATGACGATCCCATGAGTATATTACATTATGTAAGACTACGTCTTGTTAACAGACTTATTCTTGCTGTCCTGCTTGCCATGAAAAAGTAACTTGCTATGTTGTAAAAGGGTCATAGAGAGGGCCCCATGGCAAGAAACTGTGGCAGCCCTTTAAGAACTCAGGGTGGCTTCTAAATGCTGAGTGGCCTCTACCCAACAGCGAGCAAGAAGGAAAGGCTTTCAGTCCTACAGTGGTAAGGAAACAAATTATACCAACCACCTGAGTATACTTGGAAGTGGACATATTGCCAGGTAAGCCTCCAGATAAGAACCCAGTCTTAGCTGATACCTTTATTGTAGCTTTGCAAATATCTCAGCTAAGATGTTTCTGGGCCTACCCATAAAAACTGTGAGATAATAAATGTACGTTGTTTTAAGATGCTAAATTTGCACTAAAATTTGTTGTGCAACAGAGGAAACTAATTGGTTTGAACTGAATTGTGTCCCCTAAAATTCATATGTTGAATCCTAATCCCCAATGTGACTGCATTTGAAGATAGGCTTTTAGGAGATAATTAAGGCTAAATGAGATCATAAATGTGGAGTCCTAATCTGAAGAGTACTAAGAAGAACATAAGAGAGCTGTCTTGTTAGCAGACTTATTCTTGCTGTCCTGCTTGCCATGAAAAAGTAAGTTGCTATGTTGTAAAAGGGTCATAGAGAGGGCTCCATGGCAAGAAACTATGGCAGCCCTTTAAGAACTCAGGGTGGCTTCCAAATGCTGAGTGGCCTCTACCCAACAGTGAGCAAGAAGGAAAGGCTTTCAGTCCTACAGTGGTAAGGAAACAAATTATACCAACCACCTGAGTATACTTGGAAGTGGACATATTGCCAGGTAAGCCTCCAGATAAGAACCCAGTCTTAGCTGACACCTTGATTGTAGCTTTGCAAATATCTCAGCTAAGATGTTTCTGGGCCTACCCATAAAAACTGTGAGATAATAAATGTACGTTGTTTTAAGATGCTAAATTTGCACTAAAATTTGTTGTGCAACAGAGGAAACTAATTGGTTTGAACTGAATTGTGTCCCCTAAAATTCATATGTTGAATCCTAATCCCCAATGTGACTGCATTTGAAGATAGGCTTTTAGGAGATAATTAAGGCTAAATGAGATCATAAATGTGGAGTCCTAATCTGAAGAGTACTAAGAAGAACATAAGAGAGCTCTTTCTCTCTGTCTGCATACAAAAAAGAAGAGAATATGTGAACACACAGCAGGATAACAGCCATCTTCAAGCCAAGAGAAGAGGCGACAGAATGAGACCTATTTTGTTGGCATCTTGGTCTTGGACTTCCCACCTTCTATAACTGTGAGAAATATATTTCTGTTTAAGCCACCCACTCTATGGCATTTCATTATGGAAACTTGAGATGACTGAGACAGATTGTTGTATCAAGAAATGGGGTGCTGCATTGAATGATACCTAAAAATGTGGAAACGACTTTGGAGCTTGATAATGAATAGATGCTGGAAGAGTTTTGAAGTGCATGCTATAAATATGGGCGATTTTGGGCCGGCCCGGTGGCGCACTGTTACAGTGTGCCGCTTGGGAGCGCGGTGGCACTCCCGCCGAGGGTTCGGATCCCATATACAGACCTGTTCCCACTCATTGGCTGAGCGAGGTGCGGGCGCAACACCAAGGGTTGCGATCACCGTTGCCGGTCCCGGTCCGGTATGGGCACGACACTGAGGGTTGCGGTGCGTTGCCGGACACGACAAAAAAAAAAAGGAAAAAAAAAATATGGGTGATTTTGATGAAGTCTCAGATGAATATGAGGAACATGTTATTGAAAACTGGAGGAAAGACAATCCTTGTTATAAAGTGGCAAAGAACATGGCTGAATTGTGTTCTAGTGTTTTGTGGAAGGTAGAACTTGTGAGTAATAAATTGGATATTTACCTGAGAATCTTTCTAAGCAGTGTTGAAGTACAGCTTGGTTTCTCCTGACTTCTTATAGTAAAATGTCAGGGGAGAGAGATCAATTGGAAAACAAATTGTTAAGGAAAAAGAACCAAAACTTAGAAGATTTGGAACATTTTCAGCATATCCATATTATGTCATTGAGAAAGTATGTTCTGAAGAGAATACCAGAGTGTGGCTGGACTATCACTATAGAGGAAAGAGGAGGGTGAAATGATTCCCACATTTTTGCTCAGATAATTGGGAATAATTCTATTCAGTTTGTAGAGAAATACAGGGAAAGGGGAAGAGCCATTTTGGGGCAATAGTAATGGAGAGCTTTTTATTATTGTTTGTTTAATTGACACAATTATTGAGATGATTATACATTCACATGCAGTTGTAAAATATAAATTAGAGGGAGTCCTTGTACACTTTGCCCATTTTCCACACTGGTAATATTTTAAAAACTATATTATAATATCACAACCAGGATATCAAAATTGAGATAAACCACAAACCTTGTTCAGATTTCCTCAGAGCTACTTGTAATCATTTCTGTCTGTATTAAGTTCATTATACATTTATCATCTGTGTGGGTTTATGTATCCACTTCCTCAATTAAGACACTGAATTGTTCCAAAACTAGGAGGATCCCTCAGTTGCCCTTTTATAACCACACCTACCTCCCTTCCTTTTCCCCACCTCTACCCTATCCCTATTTCCTGACAACCACTAATCTGTCCTACATTTCTAAAATTTTATCATTTCAAAAATGGTGTGTAAATGTAATCATACCTTGGAATTGGCTTTTTTGGCTCAGCATAATTTTCTGGAATTCACCCAAGTTGTTGCATGTATCAGTAGGTTGTTCATTTTTTATTGCTGAGTATTATTACATCGTACGTATGTGCCACAGTTTAACTATTTAACTGTCGAAAGACTTTGGTGCTCATTCCAGTTTTGGGCTGTTATAAATAATGTTGCTGTGTACATTTGTGTACAAATTTTGTGTGGATATACTTCCATTTCTCTGGAATAAATGCCCGAGACTGTAGTTGCTAGATTGTATGGTGATTGCATGTTTAGTTTAATAAGAAGCTGCCAAACTGTTTTCCACCAGGGCTGTGACATTTTACATTCTTATCAGCAATGTATGAGTGATCTTGTTTCTCTATATCTCTGCTAGCATTTGGTGTTGTCACTATTCTTTATTTTAGCCATTCTGATAGGTGTGGTGATATCTCATTATAGTTTTAATTTTCATTTCTGTAATGACTATTGATGTTGAGCATCTTTTCATGTGTTTACTTGCCATTTGTATATTCTCTTCAATGAAATATCTGTTCATGTAGTTTGCTTATTTCCTAATGGGATTGTTGAGTTCTGAGTGGTCTTATGAACAGTGCTTTGAATACATATGTGTGATGATGGAGTAGAGATGGTGCAGGAGAAGAAGAGGTAATATCTGGAAGTCCAGATAAGTGGACAGTCAGGAGGCAGTTATACATATGTCTGAAGTCCCAAGGAAGGATCAAAGGTAGAAATGAAGGTTATGAAGATGTGATAGTTAAGAATATATTGGAGCAGATCTAGGAGGACAAAAGTATCAAGCCCTTGTGTCTCCCTGAAATACAGAACGATTTCTTACCCTCAAAATTTCACTATATATAAATAAATAAATATTCTTCTTTTTCCAGGACTTTCAATATTATATAAAACACTGAAGTTTTCTCACTTATCATAGACCTTAAGTATACCAGTATTTGGGTAGTTTTAATAACATGCATAATTTTTTAACAACATGTATAACATGGAAAAAAAAAAACAACTAAATATATATTTTTGGTATGTGGCATAGACACAGAGAGACAAGAAAGGCTTCAAGGGGCTACAGTCTGAAACTCAGGTTACCCACAGAGATAGGGTAGACACTTTGTAACAAGATCCTTCTCAAGACACTGTAAGAATGTTCAGTTCAGAAGGAAAATCCATTACCTTGAATGTCTGATCATGAACAATCTTGGCAGTCCAGTAAAGCAGGCAATATTGGGAGTTTAACAAAACTGAATATACAGCACCAGGTTGGAGAAGAAAAGGTAGAACTCTCTGAAGTCCAGAAAGACTAGAGCATAATTGTCAATAGAGGAGATCCAGTGGCAAAGTAATAATTCATCATGGAAGACAGACTGACTATTTGAAGGTGCCCGTCTCATTTTCTGACTCTTATTCTACAGACTGAGTTTATGCTCACAATTTAAAATGAAAAAGGTACCAGTGCTAACCAAACAGAGGTTCACTCAATGGAGCAGGGACGAAGAGGCTCCCCTGCTGTACTAGCATTAACCCTTTAATTGCTGGGTTGTGGGGACTCTTGGAAGAGAGAACAAGACTACAAGAGCAGTGGCAGAAGGAGAGGGGTTCGAGTCAGTCTTAGAATGACTAAGAAAAAGGAGTAAGGGATCCACTTGTTCAAAGATAGAAATTAAGGGATGAGTTATTTTTGAAAATTCTTTTACTTTGGGGATCACCAAAATTGGTTTGATAAAGATTCTGAAATCCTGAAGGTGTAAAATTATATGTTTTCTTTTCTTTTTTTTTTTTTTTTCATTAAACACTACCTACCATGCTCTTTCTTACCAGGTAGTATACTTGCTACCTTAATCACATTTGGGAATTCCATACCTTTTCAGTTACTTTTTGTTATTAACATGTCTTATTTTCACCGTTAAAAATTAGTTCCGACTATCTTAAAACTTCAGTCTTATATCTGACTCAGAGATCTTCCCGTTGCCTGGGCACAAAATAGACTTGAAGTTCTGATTGCTCTGAGCATAAGGGTGTTGGGAGCTGGTGAATGGTGGCAAGAGAATGGGGACAGGGTACTGAAGTCCCTGCTTTCTCACATCCCTTTTTCCTTCCCTGTTATTTGTCTAGGTTGGGGGTGGGGAGGAAAGAGAGACATCGTATTTCCGCAAGCAGTTCTCTTTGGCAAGTGGCTGTACCCCCTCTGCTGTTTGTCACTGCTGCTCTGTCTTTGGCCTTCTGTGCTGTCTATGAACCTGGAGCCCACATGCTGCCTCTCTCACAATCGTGGTTCTTTAGATCACCTCTTAAGGGCTACTTCTGTATGGTCGCCTAGTGTGGCAGATTTGGCTGCGTTTTGGCCTTCTTCTACCCATTCCCACCCCTCCTCAGCCTCCATCACAGGTGACCACAATCCACACTTCATATATCAGAAGGTACTTGGCTCCCTGTTGCTTTCAGAGAGATAAAAATTCCTTTAAAGTAAAAATAAACATTAATAAAAATATACAGAAGACGACTGAATGAAAGTAAGAGAGCATACATTGAATAATGCCTGTTGTCTTATAAAGAAAGAAGCAGTGTTGTTTTCTATCAGTAAGAAAAGTTAAGCTTGGTATGATTTTTGGGGGGAGGGGCCATTTTTCCTCTTGAAGTGAGAGCCAAGTAGCTCAAATACAGCCTAAGGGTGTTAGGTTTTGTTTGCGATGAACCCAATCAGGATTATTTGCGGACATTTCCCCAGCGATGCTGGAGGCTCACCAGTGGAAGTAGCAGTAGGGACTATCCAAATGTAATAAAGAGATTAGAGATTAGAGGGTTCTAGGAAGAGCATCCAGGAAATGGCTTCCCATGGGCTCCAAACCATACAAAGAGGGGAGTGAAGCCAAATAGTGACAACAGGCTGGGAGAAGATAGAGGACTCAGAATCTTGGTTAAGATCAACAGGATGGTTAAGGGTATATACATATTTTTGGAAGGATGGGTTAGCATGTGTATCTTATATACTCCTTATAAAAATTCTATAAGATAGGTATGTTTGTATTTAGATGGGGAAACAATTGTAAAGCACATAAGTAAACATGTGACAGGAAAACTCAGTTTTAACTAATACCAAACCCCACATTCTTTCTCTGAAATTACAGTGACTGAAATAGAAAAACAAAACAAAGGAATTGGGTTATAAGTTGATTTTGATCAAAGAGAAGATAATTATTTTACAATAATAAATTATTTGCTCTGTATTTCCATTAGCTTTAACTATTATTTCTGAAATTGTTTGTGTTCCCTACTGAGAAAAGTAACTGAACAAAAAATGAAACTACAAAATTTACATAAAACATCATTTTTTTTTTCAAATATAGAAAGAGAGTGCTTTCAGTTGCTTATGAAAGACAAATTTAAGCCCAGAAGCTGCTGTGCTAAAACTTGCAGATGCCAAATGTATACTCTCTTACGTTTTTTGTTTTATCATGAGATTTAGTTTTATGTACACATAGCAGAACCACCATTGCATGAAACTTAACTAATGAGTAAATATTAAATTTTTTCAAGTAGAGAATAAGAGATAAAATTGCTCAGTTTTCTTTGCACTTTTACTTTTTCTTTTATGAACAATCGCTAAGAAAATGATCACAGAGGTTATCCCAGTAAATTGCTCAGTCTTTGTTATAGTGCCTGAATTCCTGTGAAGTTGTGCTGACATACTAAGTAAACATCTAAGTTAAAATAATTCTGTTTAAACATTACTTTCATTGCTTTGAAGAAAACAGTGATTCTATACATAATGTGAAATGCATTCTTGTAGAAATTCTCCCAGTAGATAAAATGGGTTCCATGGAAAATGTAATTTGAGAAACTCTCCTTAACATACCCTTATACATGACATCAGCCTACGGGAGATTTAGCATGTTTATCAGCATAACAAAGACATTTAATATTTCTTTTTAATCTGGAAAAATATGGAGCCAATATAGCCTTGTGGGAGGCAGTATTTTGTAATGGTTAAGAGACAGGTCTCTGGAATCAGACTGGGTTGAAATCCCTGGTCCACTACCCTTTTTTTTTTTTTTTTTAATTGAGGTAAAATTCACATACAATAAAATTAAGTATCTTAAAGTGTACAGTTCAGTGGGA
>NW_007731069.1:91191-108091 GCF_000696425.1 Galeopterus variegatus | reverse complement strand
AGCATAACAAAGACATTGAATATTTCTTTTTAATCTGGAAAAATATGGAGCCAATATAGCCTTGTGGGAGGCAGTATTTTGTAATGGTTAAGAGACAGGTCTCTGGAATCAGACTGGGTTGAAATCCCTGGTCCACTACCCTTTTTTTTTTTTTTTTTAATTGAGGAAAAATTCACATACAATAAAATTAAGTATCTTAAAGTGTACAGTTCAGTGGGATTTAGTACATTCAAAATATATTTACAACCTCTATCTAGCTCTAAAATATTTTAATCATCCCAAAGGGAAACTCTGCACCCATTAAATAGTTGCTCCTCATTCACCCACATCCCACCTGCTCCACTATTTATAAATTGTGTGAACATTCTACTTACAATTCAATTTACTTCAGTATTTCTATATAGACAGGAATGCTTTTGACCTTATGTGGTGATTGCACAAATACAGTAAAGCAATCCATACAATGCACTTAGAACATTGTAAGTATAGATAAATATTAGACGAGATGTTAAACTTATTTGGCTCTCTTTTGCATACAAAGAAACAAGTGTTCTAGAAAGCACTCTCCAGGAAATGCTGATAGACGTCATCAGAAGAACAGGAAAAGACAGAGAAAAGACATAGACTTTGGCTTACTTAGAAGCTAATGGATATCAATTACTCTTTGGTGCTCCAGAAGATTCACATTTAGACCCCATGTTTATCTTTCCCTTAATGTTTTTGGCTAAAGTGGTTGAAGGTAGAAGTTAGAGCAAAGAGGTGTTAAGAAAAGGGGGTAGGTTCCCAGGTATCCCTGATCTGAAAATAAGAGGAATATAGAGCTTTTATGAGTGGGGGAAATATTTCTTCAAGACAACAATGAAGGAGATAAAACAGCTGATGTTGGCTCTAACCTAGGTCTAATTATTTTCCCAATGGTACCATAAGTAATCATGATTATAAAATTTTATAAATTGTCACTGACATGGAAAAACAAATTACAAAACAACATGTAAAAATATAATATAATATGTGTAAGTTTATTTTTATATTTATATATACAAATATATGTAAATTTAATTATAGGTATACTTTAATATAAAATGGAATCATATTCTACAGTGAGCCTATAGCTCTAGAAGAATTTTCAGCAAAATGAGTGCAATAATTGCTATGCTGTATCAGAACCTCAGGTGTTTTTCATTTGCCTGTGCATTCTTTTTTTATAATTGTTGAAATTTTCACATGACTATGTGCTATCTTACTAACAGAAACAAAGCTATAAAGCTGCATCCGTTAACAACAGAGACACATTACAACCATACTTTGATATTTGTACTGAATTTTTTTGCTAATTGCTGAAAGGACAAACCCTTAGGAAAATATCAGAATTACTGAACTTAAAGCAGATGGACTTGCCTCCAGGAGCCCACGGAAAAAAAAGAATAAAGGAGTTTGTGGATCTCTGCCTTCCCCCATAAATACAAATTACCCTTGAACCCTGGTAACACACAGCAAACTGGAGCTGTCTATTCTTTTTTCCTGTCTTTTTAGTTCGATATGCACAATTTTCTCCAAATTCTTTTTTTTCCTCTCAGACAAGATTAGTTAATTAATTTTTAATCCTTTCACAAAGTCTGCAAAAGATAACATACTCAGCGATTTTAAAGGGAGAGGAGAGTTTATCACCCCCTTGCTACACAGGGAAATTCAGTTTCATGCTCCTGATCTTCTGCAGTTGGTACTTTCTTCATTTGCCTCCTGAGTCAAAGGATGCAAGCTCTCACGGTAGTTCTTAAACCTGAGTGTTATCCCAGGAATCATCTGGACATCTTGTTTAACATGCAAATTCTGGAATATCTCTCCTAGGTGTTTTATTTGTTAAATCCAGAATGGGGTTTGTGACTGTGCATTGCAATATTCCAGGTTATACGGAAGCAGGTGATTCATGGATTATCTTTTGAGAAATACTGGAAGCTTTAGAGTCCTTAATGTCCAAACTGCTAAGCAAACCTGTGTTAAAAAAAAAAAAAAAGAAAAAGAAAGAAAGAAAAGAAAAGAAAAAAAAATATATCCAATCATTTTCTTCTAAAAACATCTGTACTTCTTTTTTTGCACCTTTCCTTGAAAATGTTTTGGTGACTCAGGTAGAACATGCTAGCTTAACCATTATAAAATTATGATTGAACAGTTTACTTTTCATTCCCTTTCTTTATTGAATAGATATAGTCCAACTGCTATGACAAGTAGATGAATCAAATCTTCCAATTATATTTTGTGATTAGGTTAATGAAATTTCAACAAAATAGTCCTCTTAGCAATAAATTATTATTTAGTGCACAACATGCAATGACAATATAATAATATTTAATTATATATAAGATATGTAGTCTAAGTTTTTTTCTTTAAAATGTCTCATTCGTGCTAACACATTTTTTCCCAAACATGCTTGTGAAGCAGGTGAGAACTGCTATTATTTATCACCATTTGCAGAGGGATTGAATCACTGAGCTATTAAGTAACTTGAAGAGGGTCACAGGGTCTGTGACTAAGTCAGAGCAAACACTTCATCTCCTAGCTCCTTGATTAATAATTTTCTCAACAAATCCTGTTGCATATATCTCTTCCTGTAAGAGTTTACAAGTTATTCAATTTTCTGGGAGATTCTTCATTATGGGGCATATAAGAATTTGTACCCTTTGGAAGGCTGAAAATCAGAAGTGGGAAATCACATTAAATATATTCCTTATTTTTTTAAAAAAATGACACATTTGTTCCTTGAGTGCCCTTGTCACTAATCCTATTTCATAGAACACTTATTCCATGCATTCATTCATTCACTTATTCATTCATTACTCAGCATATTTAATATGCCTAGCATTCTGCTAATAAAGAGGACATAGTCCTTGTCCTCAGTTTGTGCAGCCTGGTAAATAAACAGACACCCAGATAAATGGTACAATATTATAATTGCTATATGGGAGCTAGCTGTTAGGTGCAAAGTGAGCTGAAGGGAAGAATCCCCAAATCTTTTTTTTTTTTTTTTTTTTTTCCTTTTTTTTGTCTTTTTTTTTTTTTCATGTCCGGCAATGGACCGCAACCCTCAGTGTCGCGCCCGTACCGGACCGGGACCGGCAACGGGATCGCAACCCTTGGTGTTGCCCCCGCACCTCGCTCAGCCAGTGAGCGGCCGGTCTGTATGTGGGATCCGAACCCTTGGCGGGAGCGCTGTCGCGCTTCCCAAGCGGCGCACTGTAGCAGTGCACCACCGGGCCGGCCCAGAATCCCCAAATCTATTTGAAGGATCAGGGAAGTTTACTCAGAAATCAATAAATTTGACTTAGATTTTGAAGGAAGAGCAAGAATTTTCATGGATTAAAAATAAGCATAGGAGGCCGGCCCGTGGCTCACTCGGTAGAGTGCGGTGCTGATAACACCAAGGCCCCGGGTTCGGATCCTATATAGGGATGGCCGGTTTGCTCACTGGCTGAGCGTGGTGCTGACAACACCAAGCCAAGGGTTGAGATCCCCTTACCGGTCATCTTTAAAAAAAATGAAAATAAAAAAAAAATAAGCATAGGGATATGGAAAGTGCAATTATGACTAAACATAATGTAGTCATCATCCCATCTAAGATATAATTGGAGAACTCTGGATTTAAAATTTAGAAGTCTAATATTTACACATATAATTTTTAGAGGGCATTTGTGCCACATGGGAAGTCCATTTTTTGAGGGTTGGTAATCTCCAAGGTGAGCAATATGTATCGCACCAACACGTGTGACCTTTAATACCATGAGCTCATTCCATTAAAACTGACATCACTCTGGCAGCCTGCTGATTTAGAAAACCAAACCTTTCTTTATTTTAAAATGTATGAAAGCAAACACAAAATAGAGCTAGATTTTTACATAGTGAAACTAAACAAAGGTAACAGTCACTTCCTAGATTGGCCTTGTATGCTTCAGCCCTGAAGGGTATTTTTGCAACCAAGTAAGAAACCCTCAAAATATAATGGAAACACTGACAGACACTTAACTATACCAGCTCGGATGGGTACAGCCATAATTCACTTCATAATTCAAATTGATATGTTGTCCAGAGGGGTGTCTGCATTGGTGTTATTGAGTGTCTTTTGAAAAGTTCTGGTTCTGGGCTATGAAGCCACAAAATGAAACTGAATGATTCTTTCTGGAATAGATTCTGAGCCTGAGCCCCTCAATTACAGTAGTAATACCCTTGGGGCAGGCAACATGGAAATGTCCTATAAGGACTGGAAGTATAAAATAATAAACCAAAGTAAAAAAAAAAAAAGCAAATGAAATGAAACAAAGTTTGTTGTATTAAAAGTCTAATATTTCTTCCCACAAGGCGTACTTGAAAGCTGAGCACACCAGAGGAGGACTGGAAGTATAAAATAATAAACCAAAGTAAAAAAAAAAAAAAAAGCAAATGAAATGAAACAAAGTTTGTTGTATTAAAAGTCTAATATTTCTTCCCACAAGGCGTACTTAAAAGCTGAGCACACCAGAGTTGAGAGGGGGCAGCATGCTTTATTTAAGTGGGGTTAGTTGTTAAGTAGGGATAGAGTACACTCTGTATTTGCAAAATCATATGTGGGGCCAAAGTTCAGTCATCCCATGATCTTGCTGGCTAAAGAGTCTTATGTGTTTTATAATATAATGCAAATGACTTCAGTCTGAGGTAGCCTAACTACCATTTAGGGCTTTAATGACTTGTCCTAGAAAGGTCCCGCAAGGCCATATTTAATGGATCTTCTAAACAATGTAAAAAGATTTCTCTAAATGTGTTATACAGCTAATAATTCTAGTGTAAAAATAATTGCCCTCTGTCCTTACTCCTTTCCCGTTCCCAAAATGCAACTTTGGAGACTTCTTTATTGAAAATATTAAGCAATGTCACCTTCTTCTATCTGGATTTGAATTCTCCCTGACCTCAGTCTTAAGATTTCATGTGGAGAGCTGGGGTTCTAATATTTACAAAAGCTCTGCAGAATTCTGAGAACACTAGCAGAATCCTGAAAGGTACACTCAATTTTTAACAGGAAATCAGGAAACAAGGATTCTAGTGTCAGTTTTTCCAAGTAAACTGCATAACCTTGAGTTTATTATAACCTCTGAGGGCCTCAATTTGCTCATCTCTAAAATGAAGGTCACAGACAATCTCTCTTGTCCTTTAATGTTATTCCATGGTACCATTTAAAACTGCTAATGAATTACTTAAATATTGAAGTCCACGTTAAGCCTTATGGAAAAGTATAACTGGCCAGATTTTCCTCTCAATTACTTGTGCTAATAGAAGCCAAAATGGCCTGGATAGTTTAAATTCACAGATAATCCCCCAAACTTCAATTTAGCTAAGTGTTCCAACCTCCACTCCTGCCAAACCATTTACAGGGGATTCAATTAGCACGTACTGACTGGCATGAGATTTATCTCCTTTATAATTTCTGCCTTTCCTACTTCCTCACCACCATGATATTTCAATATCTACATTTCCAAAAATAGAAACGAGGAATAAATCAAATGTAGTTGTTGCATAATCTACTAACTGGTTATGTTTCAAAATATCCCACCACTGTGATTATTGTTAATAATAATTTATTAAAAGCTTAGTCAAAGTCAGGTGCTTTACAAATTCAATATCTACATTTCCAAAAATAGAAACGAGGAATAAATCAAATGTAGTTGTTGCATAATTTACTAACTGGTTATGTTTCAAAATATCCCACCACTGTGATTATTGTTAATAATAATTTATTAAAAGCTTAGTCAAAGTCAGGTGCTTTACAAATAATTTTATTAAACCGCCCAATCACCTTTTTGGATGGTGTATTAGTTTCCTAGGGCAGCCGTAACAAAATACTACAAACTGAATGGCTTAAACAACATAAATTTATTGTCTCCCAGTTCTGGAGGCTGGCATGTGAAATCAAGGTGTCAGCAGGGCTGGTTCCTTGTGAGGGCTGTGGGGAAGCATCAGTTCCATGACTCTATCCTAGATTCTGGTGGTTTGCTGTCAATATTTGATGCTCCTTGACTTGTAGATGCATCATTCCAATCTCTGCTTTTGTGTTCATGTAGCATTTTGTCAGTGTCTCTGTTCTTCACATGGTGTTCTTTTTATAAGGACATTAGTTATATTAGATTAGGGGCCCAACCTACTTCTCTATGACCTCATTTTAACTTGATTACCTCTGTAAAAGTTCCTATTTCCAAATAAGGCCATATTCTAAGGTACTGAGTGTTAAGACTTCAAACATAACCTTTTTTGTAGTGACACAATTCAATGCATAACAGATAGTCATTATTCCCATTTTACAGGTGAGTTAATTATGGTTCTGATGTAGAATTAATTTACCTAAAATTAAAAAGCCAGTCAGGGTTAGAGCTGGGATTCACAACCACACTTGATGACTTCATTTATTGTTCAGCAAGTAACGTTGGTACGAAAAAGGAAAGAGCTTTATCAGGCTGCTGGGACTAAAAATATTGATCATAATATTTTGGTAAATTCAATGATGTAACAACTCTGACCAGCCTCCAAGTTTCATTGATGGCACTTAGAGCTGAATCAGCATTTGTCAGTTAATTCTTAAAGAAGGCCTCTAAGCCTGGGCAGGAATTTTAAAAAACAAATAAATAAATAAATAAATAAGCCTGGACCCCTAGTCAGCTTGGAGGGGACCTACGTACATAATAATCATGGGAAGTCCAATAATGGGGTGTCCCTATAAAAAGATTTTTAAATGTTCAATATTTACGTAACAGGGATTTAAAGACAGCACCTAGGAGCATTTTTCTGTTTGTTCATTGTGTGTTGTATTTTAATTCAAGGACCAGTTTACTGTGGCAGGAGAAGGCCAATGAACATTCTGCAGTTATATAAGGAGTTGCATTGGAAGACCAAAATTAACTGGCACCGTATTTCTGATTTTTTTTCCAGTGGTGCTTTAATGTCCTTTAACAATTGGTGCATGTGATCAGCTGACTGGCTGCCCATTAATCTGGCTCAGCCCTGATCACCTCTAATTAATCTCTACACAGAAATGGAATAAAGCAGAACCATGGGCCTTTGGAGGAAGCAGATGGGCTTCAGAAAGTAGGGGAGGGAATGCAAAATTTTGGATTTGTGTAAACAGGCAAGTTTTTTTTGTTTTTTTTTTTAAGTCACTGAGTCCCCAGAGTTCTCAGGTTCCTCCAACAATAATCCCAACATTTACACTAGTTTACCTCACCTCAAGATATCTTGTCTGTGGTTGAAAATATTTCACTCCTTCAAAATACCTGATATGTTGTTAAATGGTAACTTATCTTAATAAACATATTTCTAAAAAATGCAAACCTCTGTGGGAACGTTAGGAGCATCAGTCTTTCACTGTTTAATGTGACTTTATTCCATGCACCATTTGCTTTAAAGAAGCCTCATTGAAATCTGTTACAGGGAGGGGCCGGCCCGGTGGCACACTGCTACAGTGCGCCGCTTGGGAGTGTGGTGTCACTCCCGCCGAGGGTTCAGATCCCACATACAGACCGGTTCCCGCTCACTGGCTGAGCGAGGGGCGGGCGCAGCACCGAGGGTTGCAATCCCGTTGCCGGTCCCGGTCCGGTACGGGTGCGACACTGAGGGTTGTGGTCCGTTGCCGGACACGAAAAAAGACAAAAAGGAAAAAAAAAAAAAAAAAAGAAATCTGTTACAGGGAAACAGATGGAAGATTTAGGAGTGGGTAAAAGGAAGGGAGAAGTAGCTCGGACCATGTTTTCTCAGCAAAGATAATTTGCAGTGAAGTCATCCTGGTTTGTATATGTCTAAGCTGGAGGAGTCTATTAATTTCCCTGTAATGGTACTATAGACTAGAAGTTTAATCTCTTTATTTCCAGCTATTTTTTGGTTTGCTTAATAATTGAAGAAAACCAAAAATATTTTTTTGTCTTTTTTCCCCATGATTACCATTCACATTATTTCATGTTTGAGCTTTTCAATAATAAGTACACGGGGTATATAATTGTTAAAATAAATTTAAACACCTAAATAAGCATCAACTTTGACCACATCTAAGATATGCACTGGGGAGAGACATAAAGGAGTTGATATATCAGCAAAATTTTTGCAATTTGTTTTAGTAGTGGTTAATAAACCAGAGGTAATGTTAAGTAAAACAAATTTACATTGACCATACAAGAGTTGACTTTTCATAGTTATCAGTTACGATACTCATCTCTCGAATCTCAGAGCTATTTCTTATGAGGGGCTGTGCCCTCATAGTTTCACACACATTAGTCAACCTGTGAGGATCCTTCATTACTTTATGTAGATAGTGAAAAATATTTACTGGTTATTTGAAGTGACACTAGCTGAAGCCAAATCCAACTTCAATTGAATGCAACTTCTTCTTTTTCTTCTTTCTTTTTTTTTTTTTTTAATGGTTGAGGGGGAATAGAGGCAGGAAGAGTTACTAAACCGAGAGCTGTTCTAATAACTATACACCTCATTTTGCCTTATGAGGTTTCCAAATGAGCTGTCATACTCTTAATATAAATCACTTCCTGAGGCCTGCCTTCCTCAAAAAAAAAAAAATCAGAACACACAAAAATGATTTATTATTATTAAAAAGACATACCTCCTCCGCTGACCCTCTGTGCATTCTATACAGAATACTGTCTAGTTATGAAGTCATGAAAGGAATTAAGACTGTTAAACAATGATTGATCTGATAATAATAAATGTCTGATAATGTCATCCAGTGTTTTATTATAGTCACTGCTTTTAGGGTTTAGGGGATCAATAAATAATACCCTGTTCTTCCCCTCCTGAGCTTGGAACCAATTCAGAATTAAGACCCAGGAGACAGACAATGGAGGTCAAACAGCCAGTTTTATTATAAAGATGATTGAAAAATGTGGTTTTAAAGGGGTGCGCAAAAGGCTTAATAATCCACCACCAAGTCAAACAGACTTTCCAACCTAATCACTGGCACAGCTGAAGGAACCAAAGGCCTTCCCAACAGGACAGAGTTGGCACCTCCAGACTTATCACACAACATCAGAGAAATTGACTGAGATGTGAGGACTGACATGCATTGAGAGAGGCAGGAGCCGAGAGGGCACTGAGCTGGACATGCTCAGTGTCTTCTGCCAGAGTTTGAGATCAGGGGAGAAGGGAGAAGGGCAGACACGCTGCTCTAATGGAGACCCTCATGAACACAAGAGGGAAGGGGAGGAAGCTAGTGGTTCTCTTAACCTATTGGGCTTCCCATACTGCTGATTTCTTTCATCTCACATTGTCACCAGCCATGTTATCAAATATAGATCACCATATTACACAATAAATGAATATCAGTATGCAGATAATTTAATGTCCCTGATATTGAAAGCCCCTAATATGAACACTATAATTCTTCCATTATCAAATTCTCAGAGGTTGATTTAAATTCCCAAATTAAGTCATCTTGATATGTAAAAGTTCAAGCAACTCAAAGCCCCAAATTCCTAAGTTAAAGTCCAAAGACATTAAAATCTAAAATCAAAGTGTTCTGCTCAGCCAGCTGGCCGGGGACTGGCTCTGATTCCCAGAGTAGGGCAGGTGACTTCCGCAGCTTTCATTCACTAAAATCGGTTGTGGCTCCTTCAGCATCTCAGAAGTGCTCCTCTCCACTGGGATAACCATCCTTCTGCTTTTCTCTGTAATTTTTATTACTTAAATATGTGTCTGTTTCTGAAATAAATTGAATCATGCTGGACATGATCTTTTTTTTTTTCTTTTGACAGTCTTAGTTCTGAATTATCTATGTTAATACATGCAGCTGAAGTTCATTGATAAAATATGGCACAATTTATTGACAACTTCTAGGGATCATTGCCTCTTTTTAATGGATTGTGTTATGAAAAACAATGCTGATTTGAATATTCATTGCAAATATGCAAGGATTTCTTTGGTGTGGGGTCCCACTTTTATTTATTTATTTATTTATTTATTTTTAATTCAAAATATTTTAACCTTTACTTGTACGTATTTGTGGGGTACAGTGTATTGTTTAAATTCATGTATGTAGTGCAAAATGATTCACTTAAGACAGATAACATAGCTTTGTACCCATTAGGCTATCACTTTTTTCCCACCCCCCAGCCCCCCACCTCTGGTAACCATTGTTTTACTCTCTATTTCTATGAGAAACTTTTTATTTATTTATTTATTTTAGATTCCCTATATGAGTGATATCATGCCATATTTGTCTTTTTGTGCCTGGCTTACTTAAGTGATGGCTTACAGTTTGATCCATGTTGCTGTAAATGATATCTTTTTTTATAGTTTAGTAATATTCCACTGTGTTTATATACCACTGTTTTTTAATTCCTTGATGTGTTGATGGACATTTAGGTTGATTCCATCTCTTGGCTATTGTGAATAGTGCTGCAATAAACATGGGAGTGCAGGTATCTTTTTAATATATTGATTTTATTTCTTTTGGGTACATATCACAGTTGTGGGATAGCTGGGTTGTTACATAGATCTGTTTTTAGTTCTCTTAGGAATCTCCCTACTGTTTTACCAATTTACACTCCCACCAACAATGTACAAGAGTTCCTTTTTCTCTGCATCCTTGCCAGCATTTGTTATTTTTTGTCTTGTTGATAACAGCCATTCTATCTGGAGTGAGATGATATCTCTTTGTGGTTTTAATTTGTATTTCCCTGACGATTAGTGATGCTGAGCATTTTTTCATGTATCTGTCAGCCATTTTTATGTCTTCTTTTGAGAAATGGCTGCTCAGGTCCTTTGCCCATTTTTTAATTGGGTTATTTATATTTTTTGGCATTGAGTTGTTTAAGTTCTTTATGTATTCTGGGTATTAGCCCCTTGTCTGAAGTGTAGTTTGCAAACACTTTCTTCCATTCTGAAGGTTGTCCCTTTGATTTGTTGACAGTGTCCCTTGCTGTGCAGAAGCATTTTAGTTTGATGTTGTCTATTTTTGCTTTAGTTGTTTGTGCCTTTGTGGTCTTGTTCAAAAAACTGCTGCCCACTCCTATTTCATGTAGGGTTACCCCTACTCTTTTTAGAAAAATTTAGGTCTTTGATACATTTTCAGTTGATTTTTGTATATGGTGAGAGACAGAGTTCTAGTTTCAATCTTTTTTTGATACTTTTGTCAAAAATCAGTTGGCTGTAAATGTGTGGGTTTATTTGTGGGCTCATTATTCTATTCCATTGGTCAATTTGTCTGTTTTTATACCAGTTTCATGCTGTTTTGGTTACATTAGCTTTAAAGTATATTTTGAAGTCAGATAGTGTGATGCCTCCAATTTTGTTCTTTTTGTTCAAGATGACTTTAGCTATATGGGGTCTTATACAAACTTTAAGATCATTTTTTCTATTTTTGTATGGGTTCCATACAAACTTTAAGATCATTTTTTTTTATTTCTTTGAATAATGTCATTGGTATTTTAATAGGGATTATATTAAATGTAATATGGATGTTTTGATGATGTTAATTCTTCTGACCCATGAATGTCCTCTTCATTTTTTTTCAACAATGTTTTATAGTTTTCATTGTAGAGGTTGTTCTCCTCCTTAGTTAAATTTACTCCTAGGTATTTCATTTTTTGGTAGCTTTTGTGAATGGGATTACTTTCTTGATTTCTCCTTTGGCTATTTCTTTATTGGCATGTAGGAAGGCTACTGATTTTTGTGTGTTGATTTTGTATTCTGCCACCATACTGAATTCATCTTTTAGTTCTAGTAATTTTTGGTGAAGTATTTAGGGTATATATATATATATATATATATGATCATTTCATCTGCAAATAGAGATGGTTGACTTCCTCCTTTCTGTTTTGAATGCCTTTTGTTGCTTTCTCTTGCCTTATTGCACTGGCTAGAACTTCTAGCATTATAATCGATAACAATGAGAAAAGTGGGTATCTTTGTCTTATTCCAGATCTTAGAGGAAAAGACTCCAATTTTTGTCCATTCAGTATGTTTTTGCTGTACCCCTTAGGTTCTGGTATGTTGTATTTTCATTTTAATTTGTCTCCAGGAATTTTTAAATTTCCTTTTTGATTTCTTTTTTGAACCATTAGTTGTTTAGGAACATATTGTTTAATTTCCATGTATTTTTGCAGTTTCTAATGTCTTTTTTGTTGTTTCTTGTCTGTCGTTCTCCACTCCCAACCCCCATTCTATGGTGGATTAATAGGTACCAACACCACTTAGACTCTGCACTGGAATTAATGTGCTGTCCTGTGGTTCATTCCTGAATTGGGGGAACTTCCTGTGGGGACCAGAATTGAGCTTTGTACTTGGGCTAAATTGCTGTTTTGCTGCTAATTCTCAGGGGAGAGTTTAGTGCAGATAGGATTATAATCATTGGCATTACTCATTTCCACGTCTAGGCTGTGTGGAAATTCTGACCTGTGACTGAGTCTTTCCTATAGAATGCACCTCCTGCAGTTCTATTGGCTTGCCTGATTTTAACTGAGACCTGCTGCCCACACTTCTCTAGTGTTCCCTTCATGGGCCAGGCTTTCTCCTGCATTCCAACCACTTCCCATGGGGCAGGCCATGTACATTTCTCTTGCATTAACTCACCAGTCTCTTGGTGGCTCCTTTCTTCAGTCAACTCTGGCTGCCTGCTCCTATGCAGGCACAGGGGTATCTTACCAGTGGTCTTTATGGCCTGTGGGCTGGTATGGTGCATTTGGAAGCCCTCCTCTACCCTGCACAACACAAGCAGACTCCTGTTAAGGGTGCCACATGGCATTTTCAGTGTTCCATGCATGTACTGTGGTCACTTCCCCCCTTACACCAGACTGGCTCAGAAGAGGCCAAGGCTCTGAACAACCAGCACTGTCCCTACACCCTCTTGCTGTGGTGTCTTGCAACTTCACAAATTCTATGGGTCTCTCCTCTTCTTCCCCCAGCTCCAGTGGTCCCAGGTTGGCAGTCTTTGCTTTTTAATAGTTGTAAATTGGTTACTTATGGGGAAGAGCAATGCAAGGAATTATCTATTCTTCCATCTTGATGATGCCCACACTGAGATCATCCTTTTAAAAAAGTACAGAAAGTTAACATGGCACACAAGACTATTAATATGCCCACAGCACTAGCTTTGTATGCACCACGTTTGGTAAACACAGCAGCCTCATATTCTATATCAGAGAACAAGAGATTCAGTGGTGACTGGTGGAAAGAAGGTATTCCAGGAAAATCTTGCTAGGATCAGCCTTGCTAAGATGCCAGTCAGTCCATGACAGTTGTCTGAATTCCAGGAGATAATAGCTCCTACAAGTTCTCTTCAATCATAAGCTTAAACATGGCACTACTTTGAACATGGCTCGGAGGAAATCTATCTGGACATACACTTCTTAGAAAGTGTCTTTGAAACTTTCTGTCCATCTTGCTAAGTTCAGAAAATCATAAAGATGGCAAACTCAGTCACCAGATATAATCTGAGGTGTCTTTCTTTCCCAAATAGTATGTTTAAAACCTTTTAATTTACAGCCCCAGTGCTATAATGAATGTGTTGTCTTATGACATGGCTTACACAATCTCTTGTGAGTGGGCATATTAAGTTCTGAGCTGCAGCAACTGCTGCCACTAACTCTACATATGGAAGTGTTTAAACTTATGCAACATGTTTTCTTGAGAGGGTTCTTTATTCAACTGCACATTTGTTTCATGTGGAAAATCATGAGCCTGGGCTGAAGCTGTTGATAGTCCTAAAGCATGTGTCCCCAGATGGTCTGGTGAAGTCCAGTGGCTCTGTTAGGAGCTACTGCACAAAAGTCTCCCTCCCTCTTTTCCAGGCCTTGAAAACCTTCTACTCCCTTAAGAATATTACAGACTTCTTTTCTTTTTATTTTTTTCCTATAATATCTTCTCTGCAGCAATGAAGATGACTCTAGTGAATCTGTTCTTCCCTTTTCCTTCTCCTTTCTAGGAGACACAGATGAATTTCTATTTAAACTGTTAAAGGACCGAGCCTGTGGTGCACTCGGGAGAGTGCGGCACTGGGAGCTCAGCAGCGCTCCTGCCACAGGTTTGGATCCTATATAGGGATGGTCGGTTTAAAGGACCGAGCCTGTGGTGCACTCGGGAGAGTGCGGCACTGGGAGCTCAGCAGCGCTCCCGCCACGGGTTTGGATCCTATATAGGGATGGTCGGTGTGCTCACTGGCTGAGCGCGGTGCAGCCGGTCTCAAAAAGGACAAAAATAAATAAATAAATAAATAAATAATAAACTGTTAAACCTTTTCAAACACATACAGGACTAGTACTTTTTTGCAGGTACAGAATGTTTTGTTTTCTTTTTCTTCCACTTTGCTCTATGTTTCAGGCATTTGTTTGGCAGCATAATTCTCTAGATGTTCTTTTTTGGCATTAAAAAAATAAAAGAGTACTGCATCTGTCAAAAAAAAAAAGTACTTTTCAAACACGTGTATCTTCACATCTTAAAGTTGAATAACCCTGCCTAAAGTGAACATTCCTGCAGGGCATGGACCTCAGTCCTGGACTCAGTATGTTTTTTTGCCTGCTGGTCTCTCTCTCATTTGCTATATTTCCTCTTTCTGTGCCTTCACTCATTCCACTTCTCATCCAACTTTTCAAGCAGATTTTCTAATGGCTAAATACACTCATGCTTCTATCTATTGTAAATTATGCCAAGTTAGTGAATACGAATTTATGATACTCACTTTATAAAATGTTAAGAATTCTACACTGATCTTCCTGGTGTTTTCCTCTCAATTCTGCATAGATTTTCAAATGTGATGTGATCTAAAGTTATAAGTCTTGAAATAGTTCCCTAATTGTGCTAATTACTCTTTGTGCAGATTTGCCCCCTTGATAGATCTAGATATGTGTTTTCTACAAAAGGGTCTAGTCTCTGAGACTTTGCCCCTCTCCCCTCCTTTGTTATATTTATTTGATTACAAGAAACTTTCTGATCTAGTAGCAGATAAAACTTTTCTTTTTTCATAACCCTTTTAAAAAAACATTTAACCTGGGCATGACTTCTTCATCTCATATACTATGTTTAACTTACCCTTTAAGATCACAATCTGTCCCTTAAGAACAATCTTTCTGTTCTTTTTGATCAATCTGTCTTCCTTTTTATTTATTTATTTTTTTATACACCCATTCTGCTGGCCAGACTGAAGCACATTTTTACAAGAATTTCAGGGTTTCTCTTAGATTTCTTGAGTGAACTTGGTTTCTTATAGTACAGTATTCATATAAAAGCTGTTTTTTTAATTTGTAAAATTCATTGAGCTTTTTCCCCTTTCTCAACCAAATAAGATGACATATTTTCTTTATAATAAGGACCTCCTTTTTGTTTTATTTGTTTTCTATTAAAACCCATTATACTGTGATTGAAGCTGCTTTCTTAGTCTCTAATTAACATATCTAAAGCCAATTCATATTAGGACTAAGTGGTGGGAGCTGACTTGAGTTTACATATAATCCATGTGAATAAAAAAGCTTGCCTTTTTATACTTTCCTTCCTGGAATGGCGTTCAGAGGAACAAACCTGGGAAAGCTGTTCTAGCATTTAGCTACCTCACCACACCATATGCAAAAGCAATGTGGGGAGGGAAGACGAACATAATGAAATTTAGGAACTGAAAAAAATCCAGTGTGGCTAGAGTCCAGAGATGAAGAAGAAATTGAGGCCAAAATGGTACGCAAAGAACCAGACCATACAAGGTTGTATAGACTTTAGTAAGAATCAAGAAAAATATGGCATTCTCTGTTCTTGAGTTCAGAATCTTCAGAAAGTTTTGTGCAAGAGAATAAAACAGCTAAAACCTTTTTTGAGGAATCGTGATATGTAAGTGGATAAAAATCCCGGACCGGGACCGGCAACGGGATCGCAACCCTCGGTGCTGCGCCCACCCCTCACTCAGCCAGTGAGCGGGAACCGGTCTGTATGTGGGATCCAAACCCTCGGCGGGAGCGTTGCCGCGCTCTCAAGCGGTGCACTGTAGCAGTGCGCCACCGGGCCGGCCCCTAAAACCTTTTTTGAGGAATTGTGATATGTAAGTGGATAAAAATGCGGGAGCGTCGCCGCGCTCTCAAGCGGCGCACTGTAGCAGTGCGCCACCGGGCCGGCCCTAAAACCTTTTTTGAGGAATCGTGATATGTAAGTGGATAAAAACTAAAAATCATGGCAACACAGCTGAGGGAAACATTCATTTTCCCTTCCATACTGGGGAAATTAGAGGAGAACTCTAGCTAACAGATATCCATTCTTGCTGGGCTGTGTTCCTTCATCTTATTGGTGTGCAGCCTTCATGCCCATAATGCCTTTTATCCAGAGATCACTCAGGGATGTAGATCTAGCCAAAATTATTTGTGTGCTGATGGTGACATGTTAAAATAATTGCTCAAGAAAAAGTACAGACATGGTGAACTTTGATGCCTTCAAAATGTCTGAATTTTATTTTGAGCTTCCTTTCTTTTGGTCAACCATTTTAAAAATTATTGTTTTGTAATTTATTTTTTATTTATTTTTATTTTATTATTATTTTTTTAACAGTGGTAAAATCTATATAATACAGGTTTGCCATTTTAAGCATTTTTAACATATGATTGTGTGAAATTAACTACATTCACAATGCTGTTTGACCACCACTTCTATTTCCAAAACTTTTTGTCATTCTGAACATAAACTCTGTATTCATTAGCACTAACTTCTCATTATTCCTTCTCCCCAGTTCTAGTAACCTCTAATCTACTACCTTCTGTGATTTTTTTTTTTCTTTTAAATTTATTTTACTTGAATTGACCCATGATAATTGTATATACTTATGGACTACAATGCAATATTTGGGTAATTACACAGTGCAATGATTATATCAGGGTAATTAACATATTCATCACCTCAAACATTTGTCACTTCATTG
>NW_007731069.1:89777-91008 GCF_000696425.1 Galeopterus variegatus | reverse complement strand
TATTCATTAGCACTAACTTCTCATTATTCCTTCTCCCCAGTTCTAGTAACCTCTAATCTACTACCTTCTGTGATTTTTTTTTTTCTTTTAAATTTATTTTACTTGAATTGACCCATGATAATTGTATATACTTATGGACTACAATGCAATATTTGGGTAATTACACAGTGCAATGATTATATCAGGGTAATTAACATATTCATCACCTCAAACATTTGTCACTTCATTGTGTTAGGAACATTTAAAATCCTCTCAGCTCCTTACTTGAAGTTATACATTAATTTGTTGTTGACTGTAGTCTCCCTATATTGCTATAGAACACTAGATCTTATTATTCCTATTTCTCTACAATTTCTATACATTGACCTTCCTCTCCTGATCCCTCTACCCTTCTTCCCTTACCAGTCTCTAGTAACCACTATTCTACTCTCTACTTCTATGAAATTAACTTTATTAGCTTCTATGTATGAATAAGAACATGTGGTATTTCTCTTTCAGTGCCTGGCTTATTTCACCCCCCACAATTTTCTCCAAGCTCATCCAGGCTGTATATAGCAGAATTTCATTATTTTTTATGGCTGAGTAGTACTCCATTATGTACATATACCACATTTTCTTTATCCAGTCACCCATTAATGGACATTTAGGTTAATTCCATGTCTTGGGTATTGTGAATAGAGCCATGGTAAATGTTGAAGTAGAAGTATCCCTTAAATATGTTTATTTTAGTTCCTTTGGCCATATATCCAGTAGTGGGATTGTTGTATCATACAGTAGTTTTTTTTTTTTTTCCTGGCAGCTGGCCAGTACAGGAATCAAACCCTGGACTTTAGTGTTATCAGCACCACACTCTAACCAAGTGACCATATGGTAGTTCTACCTATAGTTTTTTTTGAGAAACTTCCATACTGTTTTTCATAATGGCTATACTGATTTACATTAGAATTGTAATTTTGGGGGGTAGACTTTGAATGTAGATGCTGAGGACTGGATAAATCTTTATCAATTTTATTAATTATGTAAGACTGTAAGACAGTTCAAAGAATTGATGACCAATGATATGTTTTCCACAGTATTGTCTCAGTTTAGTTTAAATAGCACTTATTTGTTAAAGATAAGGCTAATTATTTTAACATTTACTATTACAGCAATGATTTCTCTAATAAAGTAAACTGCCACTTTCTAAATTTTACTTGGAAAAAAAGTGCTACTTTCACAGATACTTTTTATA
>NW_007731069.1:82907-88572 GCF_000696425.1 Galeopterus variegatus | reverse complement strand
ACATAGACCAATAGGTAAATGAAATACACTGAAGTCTAGAAACAAAGTCACACATCTATGGGAATTTAATTTACGACAAGACGAGCATTGTAGAGCAGTGAAGAAAATGTAGTGTTTTCAGTAAATTTCATTGGGTCCATTTGGAACATAATTAAATTTTACCCCAAATCACAATGTTCAAAGAATCAATTTCTGGTAGGTTTTTGGATTATATGTGAAAGGCAAAAGAATCATAACATTAAACAGTTCTTAGGAGAAAATAGAGAATATATTTCTTCATTTTATGTAATAAACAGGGCACAAAAGAACATAAACAAAAAGAAAAAGATGGTTAAAATTGAAAACCATTAAAATTATGAATTAGTGTTCAACGTAAGGCACAAGTCAGTGAGTAAAATGATAACCCATGCAGTAGGGAATATATTTTCACAACATATAACCAGCAAAGGGCTCATATCTAGAAAACATAAAGCACATTTACAAATCAATGAGGAAACACAACCCATAGAAAATGGACAAAGAAGTGGTGATGCAGCAGCAGCAGGAGGAGCAACAGCAGCAGAGGACTGATCAGACCTGAGAGGGGAGCAGCATGGCAGACCAGGTTCCCTGTTTCACCTGATGAGACTCTGCACCCTTTCCAGTTGGGAAACAAAGTTTTATTAGAAACCTGGAGGAGGCACCAACTGGAGAGGCCCAAGATGTGCAGAGACCATGCACCCCGCGACACCAGCGTATGCCCGAGCATGTAGCCCTCACTGCTGCTGGACCCCATCCCCAGCCAGGCCGAGTACATGCTGACCAGAGAGGCCCAAGATCCGCAGAGACCACACACCTAGCGGCGCTGGTGTGAGACCGAGCAGGTAGGCCTCACCACCGCCAGACCCCATCCTAAGCCCGGATGAGTCCGTGCCGATCAGAGAGGTGCCTCCCTGGAGAGGCCCAAGACCTGAGGCGACCATGTGCATAAGGCACCAGTGGGTGACCGAGCAGACACTGAGGCAGCCATGCCAAATTGGCAGCCTCAGCAGCATCCTAGCCAGATAATAGTATTAAACCAGTCGACTGTGAAATCTCTTGCCACAATAACTAAATATCAAAGGAAAGATACCAGAAATATGAAAAATCAAGAAAGTACACCATCAAAGGGTTATAANAACTGCCACTTTCTAAATTTTACTTGGAAAAAAAGTGCTACTTTCACAGATACTTTTTATATATAAATATATACACGTACATCCATATATATTACACACTATATGCAGATACTAAGAGGAATATTCAGTAATAAATAAATATGCATATTTATGTGTAGATAAACATATACAATCTATCACTTTGGGAATCAGTATTTGTGAAAGAGAACTTCTAGGTCTTAAAAAGATTGCTCTTATCAATTAAGTCAAAGAAATGTACATAAGGATTTAAATAGCCTAACCCCATTAAGTTGCTACCCACTTGGATGAATTGTTTAGAAAACATATTACATGTTAGAATATAGGAGGTTGTTGATTATTAATGTCATTATTATTGTGAAGAGTAGAGGTGCTACAGTTTACAGATTTATCTAATCAATTAGCCTGTGTTTCGTCTTCTTGGATAAAAATTAAAGACATATTTGAGAGCTAAATAGAAATCATAAAACCCACTCTTAACTTTTTTGAAGGTCAATTTATTAGTCAGAAGAATCCTAGTATATATATTGAGTGAAATTTTGGGTACAAAGCAGTAAGACTTGAAGCATAGTATAGCAAGTGTGGTGTTTTCATCTTTTCTTCCACTTAAAGGTAATGCCTTTGGAAAAGAAAGGACATGGACTGTGAATAGTTGTCTACACAGATGGTGTCAAGGAACAGGCAGACCATGGTGTATGGTACCAGAGAAATAGGATCTTAGGAAGGTCAGACTGCACCTGTATATGTTATCCATTAAATGGAATATTGTTTAGACTTAAAAAGGGAGTAAGGTATTGTTACAAGCTACAATATGGTAGACCATAAAAACACTGTGTTAAATGAAATAAGCCAGACACAAAAAGTAACAAATTGTATGATTCCATTTATATGAAATATTCAGAATAGGAAAGTTCATAGGGACAGATAGTAAATTAGGGATTGTCAGGGGAAGAAGATATGTGGTAAATGGAATTAACTGCTAATAAATGTAGAGTTTACATTTGAGGTGTTGACAACATTCTGGAATTAATAGTGGTGTTTGTACAACTTTGTGAATGTGTTAAAAATCACTAAACTGTACTACATAAAACAGTGAATTAAAGTTATGTAAATTATGTCTCAATAAAATAAAAAGAATACTCAACACACTCTTAATGAAGGAAAAAGTAGAAGAGACTGCTCTACCAGATGTCAAGGGCTAGAATAAAGGTACATTATATAAGACAGTCTGACATAGACCAATAGGTAAATGAAATACACTGAAGTCTAGAAACAAAGTCACACATCTATGGACATTTAATTTATGACAATACAAGCATTGTAGAGCAGTGAAGAAAATGTAGTGTTTTCAGTAAATTTCATTGGGTCCATTTGGAACATAATTACATTTTACCCCAAATCACAATGTTCAAATAATCAATTTCTGGTAGGTTTTTGGATTATATGTGAAAGGCAAAAGAATCATAACATTAAAAAGTTCTTAGGAGAAAATAGAGAATATATTTCTTCATTTTATGTAATAAACAGGGCACAAAAGGACATAAACAAAAAGAAAAAGATGGTTAAAATTGAAAACCATTGGGGCCGGCCTGGTGGTGCACTGCTACAGTGTGCCGCTTGGGAGCACGGAGGCACTCCCACTGAGGGTTCGGATCCCACATACAGACCAGTTCCTGCTCACTGGCTGAGTGAGGGGCAGGTGCAGCACCGAGGGTTGCGATCCCGTTGCCGGTCCCGGTCCGGTACGGGCGCAACACTGAGGGTTGCAGTCCATTGCCGGACACGAAAAAAGACAAAAAGGAAAAAAAAAAAATTGAAAACCATTAAAATTATGAATTAGTGTTCAATATAAGGCACAAGTCAGTGAGTAAAATGATAACCCATGCAGTAGGGAATATATTTTCACAACATATAACCAGCAAAGGGCTCATATCTAGAATACATAAAGCACATTTACAAATCAATGAGGAAACACAACCCATAGAAAATGGACAAAGAAGTGGTGATGCAGCAGCAGCAGGAGCAGCAGCAGCAGCAGAGGACTGGTCAGACCTGAGAGAGGAGCAGCATGGCAGACCAGGTTCCCTGTTTCACCTGATGAGACTCTGCACCCTTTCCAGTTAGGAAACAAAGTTTTATTAGAAACCTGGAGGAGGTGCCAACTGGAGAGGCCCAAGATCTGCAGAGACCATGCACCCCGCGACACCAGCGTATGACCGAGCATGTAGCCCTCACTGCTGCTGGACCCCATCCCCAGCCAGGCTGAGTACGTGCTGACCAGAGAGGCCCAAGATCCACAGAGACCACACACCTAGCGGCGCTGGTGTGAGACCGAGCAGGTAGGCCTCATCACCGCCAGACCCCATCCTCAGCCCAGATGAGTCCGTGCCGATCAGAGAGGTGCCTCCCTGGAGAGGCCCAAGACCTGAGGCGACCATGTGCCTAAGGCACCAGTGGGTGACCGAGCAGACACTGAGGCAGCCATGCCAAATTGGCAGCCTCAGCAGCATCCTAGCCAGATAATATTGTTAAACCAGTGGACTGTGAAATCTCTTGCCACAATAACTAAACATCAAAGGAAAGATACCAGAAATATGAAAAATCAAGAAAGTACACCATCAAAGGGTTATAACTCTTAAGCTCTAGATCCTATAGAGCAAGAAGCCTTTGAAATGCCTGACGAGGAATTTCTAGTGACAATCAGAGCAGCCAGATTTATAAAACAAACACTATTAGACCTAAATAAGGAAATAGACACTAATACCATAATAGCTGGGGACCTGGACACACCACTGTCAATATTGTACAGATCATCTAGGCAAAGAATCAGCAGAGAAACACAAGATCTAAACAACACTCTAGACCAGTTGGACCCAGCAGATATCTATAGAACATTCCATCCAACAACCTCAGAATATTAATTCTTCTCATCAGCACATGGATCATCCTTCAGGATAGATGACATGTTAGGTCATAAATAAAGTCTCAACAAATTAAAAAAAAAATTGGACTTATCCCATGTATTTTTTCATACTACAATGGATTAAAATTAGAAATCAATAACAAATGAAATTCTGGAAACTGTACAAACACATGGAAATTAAATAGCATTCTACTTAATGACATATGGGTCCAAGTAGAAATCAAACAGGAAATCAAAAATCTTATTGAAACTAATGAAAACAATGATACATCGTACCAAAATGTGTGGGATACTGCAAAAGCAGTAGTAAGGGGGAAAATTATTGCATTAAATGCTTACCTCAGAAGAATAGAAAGATGGCAAGTGAACAACCTAATACTTTACCTTAAAGAAATAGAAAAACAAGAACAATCCAAACACAAAGTTAGCAGATGGAAATAAATCATTAAGATCAGGGCATAACTTAATGAAATTGAAACCCAAAAAATGATACAAAAGATCAATGAAACAAAAAGTTGTTTTTTTGAAAAGACAAATAAGATTGACATACCATTAGCATGTCTAACTAAAAAAAGAAGAGAGAGGACCCAAATAACAAAAATTAGAAATTAAAAAGGTGATAATACAACTGATACCTCTGAAATACAAGGAATCATTAGTGACTACTATAAACAGCTATATGTCAACAAATTTGAAAATCTGGAGGAAATGGAAAAATTTCTGGACACACACAAACTACCAAAACTGAGCCAAGGTGATGTAGAAAATCTGAACAGACCAATAACAATAAAAGAGATTGAAGTTGTTTTCAAAAGGCTCCCAACAAAGAAAAGCCCAAGACCAGATGGATTCACAGCTTTGGAATTCTACCAAACATTCAAAGAGGAATTGACACCAATTCTCTACAAACTATTCCAAAAGATTGAAACAGAGGCAGTTCTCCCAAACTCATTCTATGAAGCAAACATCATCCTGATAGCAAAACCAGGAAATGATACAACTAAAAAAGAAAACTATAGGACAATACCCTTGATGAATATAGATGCAAAAATCCNATCTAGGCAAAGAATCAGCAGAGAAACACAAGATCTAAACAACACTCTAGACCAGTTGGACCCAGCAGATATCTATAGAACATTCCATCCAACAACCTCAGAATATTAATTCTTCTCATCAGCACATGGATCATCCTTCAGGATAGATCACATGTTAGGTCATAAATCAAGTCTCAACAAATTAAAAAAAAAATTGGATTTATCCCATGTATTTTTTCATACTACAATGAATTAAAATTAGAAATCAATAACAAACAAAATTCTGGAAACTGTACAAACACATGGAAATTAAATAGCATTCTACTTAATGACATATGGGTCCAAGAAGAAATCAAACAGGAAATCAAAAATCTTATTGAAACTAATGAAAACAATGATACATCATACCAAAACGTGTGGGATACTGCAAAAGCAGTAGCAAGGGGGAAAATTATTGCATTAAATGCTTACTTCAGAAGAATAGAAAGATGGCAAGTGAACAACCTAATACTTTACCTTAAAGAAATAGAAAA
>NW_007731069.1:76437-80946 GCF_000696425.1 Galeopterus variegatus | reverse complement strand
TTAGGAATTGAGTTAACCAAGGATGTGAAAAATCTCTACAATGAGAACGACAAACCATTGTTCAGAGATATTAAAGAGGACACAAGAAGATGGAAAAATTTCCCATGCTCTTGGATTGGAAGAATCAACATTGTGAAAATGTCCATACTATCCAAAGTGATATACAAATTCAATGCAATCCCCATCAAAATTCCAATGACATTTTTCTCAGAGATGGAAAAAACTATCCAGACATTTATATGGAACAGCAAAAGACCATGCATAGCCAAAGCAATTCTGAGCCAAATATATATATATATATATAGCTGGAGGCATAACACTATCAGACTTTAAACTATACTGCAAAGCTATAATAACCAAAATAGCATGGTACTGGTATAAAAACAGACACACTGATCAAGGGAATAGAATAGAGAATCCAGAAATCAACCCACACAGCTACAGCCATCTGATCTTTGACAAAGGCAGCAAGTCTATACACTGCGAAAGAGACTGCCTCTTCAGCAAATGGTGCTGGGTAACTGGACATCCATATGCAGGAGAATGAATCTAGACCCATACCTCTCACCATTTACTAAAATCAACTCAAAATGGATTAAAGAATTAAATANAAATATACATCTGACAAAGGATTAATAACCAGAATATACAAGGAACTCAAACAACTTTATAACAAAAAACAAGTAACCCAATTAAAAAATGGTCAAAAGAGCTAAATAGGTATTTCTCAAAGGAAGATATACAAATGGCCAACAGACCCATGAAAAAATGCTCAACATCGCTCAGCATTCCTGAAATGCAAATCAAAACCACACTGAGATACCATCTCACCCTTTTAGGATAGCTAATATCCAAAAGACTGTGAATGATAAATGCTGGAGTGGTTGCAGAGAAAAAAGAACTCACATATACTTTTGGTGAGATTGCAAAATGGTGCAGCCTCTATAGAAAATGGTATGGAGGTTCCTCAAACAATTGCAGATAGATCTACTATATGACCCTGCTATCCCACTGCTGGGAATATACTCAGAGGAATGGAAATCATCAAGTTGAAGGTATACCTGTTCTCCAATGTTCATTGCAGCACTATTTACAATAGCTAAGAGTTGGAACCAGCAGAAATGTCCATCATCATATGAGTGGATATGGAAAATGTGGTATATCTGCACAATGGAATACTACTCTGCTGTAAAAAAGAATGAAATGCTGTCATTTGCAACAACACAAATGGACCTAGAGAGAATTATATTAAGTGAAACAAGTCAGGCACAGAAAGAGAAATATCACATGTTCTCACTTATTTGTGGGAGCTAAAAATAAATAAATAAATACATAGAGAAACTGGGGGGAGAGAGCAAGATACAATGATTACAATTCCTTGAAGTTGATATGACAAGCGAACAGATATGAGGTTGTTGGTGGAGGGAGAGGAAGGAGGGAGGGAGGTTTTGGTAATGGGCCACTATAATCAACCACATTGACAAAATAAGAGAAAATTAGAAAAAAAAGAAAATGGACACTTAAAAAATGAAAGGAAACCTTTTGAATGAACACACACACACACACACACACACACACACACACATATACACATGCACATAAACATGACTAATATATACATGAAAGATGCACTAGAACTTATTAGTATCAAGGAAATGTAAATTAAAAGAAGTACAGTGATGTTTCACTGCACAGTAAACTGATAGCCAAAATTAAGCAGAATAGAAACATTTTCTGGTGAAGTTGTGCATCAATGGGGACTCTCATACACTATTTGCATTATTTGCTAAACTAGAACAAATGCACATTTTCTTACCTAGTAATTTTACTCCTAGGAAACATCCAACCAAAATACAAATACATGTATAAAAGGATGCTTATAGTAGATTAATTCATATTAATCTGAAAGAGGGAACAGTCCACACATCTGCCAATAGTGGATTCAATGTACGATTTGTGTAGTATTCATCCAATGGGGAATAGTATAGAATAATGAAAACTAACTATAGTTACAAGCAGCAAGATGGATGTCACAAATATAATGTTAAAGAACAGAAACTACATATAGAAGAATACACATATAAAATTCCAATTATGTAATGTCTAAAACTAAGGTGAAATATACTGACCAAAAAATCTGAAAACACTGACAAATATGAGGGGTTTTCAAAAAGTTCATGGTAAGATTCATATGATCTTTTCATTATATTTTTCCATAGACTTTTTGAAGTACCCTCAGATGTATAATTCATAGTTTATTGAGATTAGAATACACAATATGTGCAGTGACACTACATGATATGTTCAAAGGGTTGTCCCTCCCTGGTAATGCATATTCAATATGCCATACAAAATTATAATGAACATGTGAAGTGAATGCAGCATTACTGCAAATCCCCACACATGCATCTCTGTGAGTGTGTGTGTTTGTGTGTACCCACACATATACATACAAGTCACAGGCTTCCACATGTTGGTCATGTGTTAGTTCTTGATCTGAGTGGAGATTACATGAGCATTCACTGTGTGATAATTTATTGAGCTATACATATATCTGTACTTTTACAAGGTTTTTTTTTTTGGTGGTTTGTAACTCCCAGCAAAGAAATAACTTAAAATATGAAAACAAAAGCAAAGTTACCAGACATTCTCTGTGGCTTTCATGAGCAGAACTAAGATCAAGGGACAGAGGATGCCAGAACAGATAATCCACTTTACATCTTTGAAGCCAGGCTAGAGAATTCGATTGGCTCCCTCATGACACAAGATCCATTACTTGCTCTTCAAAAGTGAACCATTGGTCTTCTCAAATGATTTGAGGCCCTAGAGAAGGAATTCTAATAGCTTCACACTGGGCAATTTGTTAACAATTAGTGGTCCAATCTTATGCATTATTATTCTGGCCAGACAGAAATAACCTAATTTAAATTTTCTGATAATGAGATGCAGACATATTCATATGCACATACAAAACTATACATAATAGTGTCATCTCCTTTTCACATTTATTGTGTTTTCCTTTCTCTTTCAAAGAAAGATACGTGTTTTAATACTCATACAATATGTAATTTCAAACTTGGTTCCCAAGGCAAAAGGAAAAGGCTACCATCAAATGTTTAAAAAATAATCTCCTTTATTTTATAATAACAATGGTTAGGAGTTCAATATTTCTGCTCAAACACAGAGGCAGGCAGGCATGTTTACAAAAGACCTCACAATGTTTGCCATTGCCTTTACACAAGACAACATTTATAAAACCTTTGCATCCCATGGCAGGTGCTGAGTCTTCCTTTGGGATTTTGTGCTGCTCAGATATTGCCTTTCATTTGAACTTCAAACACCTTTAAAAAATAGAGGCTGCATTTTAATATCATTTAGAAATTAAAAGCCTTTCATTTTTGTCATTATAATATCTTCCACGGATTTGCTTTTCAAAAATGAATCAAAGCCAAAACTAAGTACTGTCTGATATCCAACAAAAGGCTGAAAAATGAGAAATTTTTTTAAAAATGAAACTTTGGTCTGCTTCACCCATAAGAAAATTAAATGTATGTATTAGATATTAGAGAGTTTCAAATAAGTTTAGTATTAATATTCTCTCTTGAGAACTTAGAGAATTAACTAAATAATTACAGTAATCTGAATAATTGGAAAAATATTTTCTGGAGCTAGACTATTTCTTTTCTTTCTTGTAAGAAAAACTTACAAACTTAAAAACAAAAATCAATTTACCCCGTCTTTGGTCTCTGGTTTATCTACACAATAGAATACTACTCAGCTATAAAAACGAATGAAATACTGCCATTTGCAACAACATGGATGGACCTTGAGAGAATTATATTAAGTGAAACGAGTCAGGCAGAGAAAAAGAAATACCACATGTTCTCACTTATTGGTGGGAGCTAAAAATAAATAAATAAATTCACTCACACACACACACACACAAAAAAGAAAAAAAAAACAGAGGGGGGGAAGAAGATATAACAACTACAGTTTTTTTGAAGGTGTTACAACAAGCAAACGGAAAGGACATTCTTGGGTGGGAGAGGGGAGAGGGAGGAGGGACGGAGGTTTCAGTGATGGGCCATAATAGTCAACCACATTGTATATTGACAAAATTTAAAAAAAAAAAAAAATCAATTTAAGTGAAAAACATTTTCACCTAGGAAAATTATTTCCTAAAGTATCTCATCAGTCTGCAATGCTTGTAAATGTAATAATGTTGCTGAATTATAATATTTTATAGTTTTTTTAATAGAAAATTAAAATGTCTTGTTTTCTCTGTTTTTGTTTTGATTTTTATCAGGCTTGGACTCCTGGATTGTCTGGTGACTTCAAAAATCTGGTAAGATACTTTTTTCTGTGGGACTGTCAGCTTTCTGATATTTTTATTTCCTGTGCCATTAACCTTTAGAGGATTTTTTTTTGTCCTGTATCAGGTTTAGTTCTTTTTCTTAATTCTTCCCTTATTTCCGTTCCCTGAGGTTGAACGTCATCAGGCCAGATAAA
>NW_007731069.1:69629-76229 GCF_000696425.1 Galeopterus variegatus | reverse complement strand
TAAAATAAATGTAAAATTCGAACCAGAGTAGTGTTGAAAAACATTCCAAACAGGGATAGCATTTGTTTTTAAAGGAAATGAAAATCACCACTGTAAGAGTCTGAGATAGGAAAGCAGATTATGTGGGTAAGATGAAGAAAGTACCAATCAGAAAAATTTCTTTTTAAAATAGATCAAATGCAAAAGCAAGATAAAAACCACAGAGGAGTTGATACAACAATTGGATTTTTAAAAGTTTCTGGTGGTACAATGTCGGTACTATAGTTTACACATCATAAAGCTAGAAGCACGTAGAAGGCACTGCTCTTTTCTGCATGGAAACTCTTAAAAATCTTATAGCATTTGCCTGGCACATACTTTATAAACACGGTAAAGGCATATTGTTTAATTAAAAAAATGATTGGTTGGGATAGAAGATTTTCTGTAAAGTTGTATATTTTTCCAAACAGTAGTTTTGTATTCATGTTCTACTTCACCTAGTCTTTTTTTCTCCAAATATCACCAAAATACTCCTCATATTCAAATTCATGCACTGGGATCCTACTGTTTTGAACCTACTCAAGATCATAAAACATATTTTATCTCATATTTTATCTTATTAATATTCTAAAGAAGTCTCTAGTGTTGATTCCTATGTAGTCTGGGAGTCTCAACGTTCCTGATTTCTAGAATCTTTCTACAATACTGAACCAAGAGTAATATGAAATTCCAACCTGCTGGATTTCAGGAGCACAGTCCTGAACCCCCTTCCCCAGTAAGAACTGGGTATTGCTGGGTTGGAGGGGGGCGAGCGGTGACAGTGCAGAGTCTCCTGGTTGCTGTCCCTTACCTCTCACTCCCAAATGCTTCTCAGGATTTCTCAGTGAACATCTTATGATCATCTAAAGTCTGTGCTGCTTCTGTCCCTCCAAGTTCATGCCTCCTACCATCCAGTAAAACATTTGATAGGAAACTGCTGTGTTTAACAAATGTTACTGAAGATGAGAGGTTAAACAAACAGAACTGCAGCACGAAAGGAAAACCTAAACTTAGGCATCAGATCTCATCACTCCCAAAAGCCACTGGATCATGCCTTTCCTTAGATTCTCTCCTCAGCACCAGTGCATCCCGGTATCTTTGGGGTCTGCATCCCTTCTACAAGAATTCACTTTGATATGCTTTCTCCCTACCTTGGTCCCTATATTTTAGTCCTTTGAGGTAAGTGAAGAATAAATTAACATTAAAATATTCTGTTGGCACTTTACCCTGCACACAGTGAAGGCAAGCTTCTCTTTATCCTGCAGAATAGTTTAGCCCTTCATTGTGCAGAATTTTACTAGGTGTGAGTAGAATTTGGCATTAACTTTCAATAGTGTTACAGAGAAATTTCTCCCAAACAAAAATACATCTACTCACAATAATAAATCCAGTGCTCCATATTTAGCCATAAACGGAGACTTGAAATTACATTTTTCCTTAATGATTTCTAAATGTCCTGATCAAATTAGCCAATATTCGTCCACAGGATGAGGATGAGGGTTAGCCTCCCATTTCCTTCAGCACTTTCTGCAAACAGGAAGCTTTGCATAGCATTGATTGTGGAATTGAAGTCTTACAAATAGCAGAAATTTTGTCTCTTCGTTTTCATAACAAATCCTAGAATTCCTGAGTATTTTTCCCATCCTAAACCTTTTTTTAGTATCACAAGTTGGATCTGGGCCTTCCTCCTGTACCTGTCATTTTTCTATCTTGTAATTTGTTTTCATTTCTGATCCATGTTGCATAAAACTGAGATGATCAATTCTAAAACAACACTTATTTGTATACTTATTTATCCTACCAGTGTTTCCTGTAGGCTTTTCCCCCCAATCTGATATACAAGATATAATTCAGTATCACCACAATTATCCAAAAACAACCTTCCTTCAGCACATACAGGGAACCTCAAGCTGACCAGGTTGTTCCTCTCTTTCCTCTCACAGTCCCACCATCACTATTTCTGCTTGTGTGAAGAGAATGCTCTTCCATGTCTGCCCACAAACCCATTTCCTATTCATTCCTCAAGTCCAAACAGTACCACTTTTACCTGAAATACTTCCTTGTTTTAAATATTGTAGTTTAATTATTCCTCTCCCTGAACTCTTTATTTTCAGGATCATGAAATTGAACATTTTACCTTATACTGTTATATGTTCTAAGATTTCTTGTGTTGTGTGCATGTTTTCTGCTCGGCAATTTTGCAATGCCCACAAACCCATTTCCTATTCATTCCTCAAGTCCAAACAGTACCACTTTTACCTGAAATTCTTCCTTGTTTTAAATATTGTAGTTTAATTATTCCTCTCCCTGAACTCTTTATTTTCAGGATCATGAAGTTGAACATTTTACCTTATACTGTTATATGTTCTAAGATTTCTTGTGTTGTGTGCATGTTTTCTGTTTGTTAAATGAGATAACAGTGTCATCTTGTTTTGTTCACTGCAGCATACCTAACACATTGCTCTGTGTTTAATATTTCCTTAATAAATGTTTTCAATTGACTAACATATTTAAGATTTCATCTCTACTTGAAAAAGATCAAACCTAAAATTTCATTTTTATAATTGTTTATTTCTGTCCAATTATTACTTTCAAAGAAAACTATGACACAACCATGCATGACATGCTCTAGAAAACTGTTTTTAGAGTGTATTTTGCAAGAAAAGAAAATAAATGTAAAATTCGAACCAGAGTAGTGTTGAAATATAAATAATAATATGCAAACTAATTTTACAAATTAAATGCATTAAAACATACTCTATTCAATTACCATATAAGTCTCAAGCCCCAAATTAATATTTACTCTGGAGCTAAATTCTAGCAGTAAAAATTCACTTCAATATAAAGAACTAACATTTCCCACATAGAAGCTGAAATATTTTCAGAAAGTCTTATTACAGCATTTTTTCACTTAAATAAGGTAATGTGTTTAATGCTTAGGATTCGCTGAATTGTGTATCTGTGTGTGTAATTGCAGCAATTTGTTCCAATTCATAAATTTTATTTTCTGCACCTGGAGTTTGGACCTTTTAAGAGGTCAAAATAATAACATACGCACAATGATGCACAGTAGAATAGAATTTGAATTTTCAAATATTCACTGTGTATCGAGCACAAAAAAGCTGGTGCTTTATCTATGGAGTCTCATTTCAGCCTTCCAGTCACACTTTGAGGAGGGAGTTTTGGCATCTTTTAAAGATGAGGAGACTAAGGATCAGAGAGGTTAATTAGTTCATCTTCAGTCACATAGTTAATGAATCAAAATGCTGGGATTTGTACCTGTCTCTTGGACTCAAAAGATTACACTGAGATGCCATTACTCCAGTAAGTTTTTAATAAAACCCAATTCTACACATATTGAAGTAATAACCATGATACAGGGTCCTTAAGGAAGTTGATACACTAGAGGTTAAAATAAGATTTCACCCTTTTTACTTTTATAGTTATTTGAGAAAAATTTAAAGGCTGTTTGCTTAAAATCCAAGGGGAAAAAATTGTCACAGCTCAGTTCCAAATTTTGGATATATATTTATGCGTATTTTTATATGTGTAAAACCATGTCATTCATAAGTAAAGAAAAATCTATGGACACCCACTTAATCTTTTTTGCAGAGAACAATGGTCATTAATGGATACCTCATTTTCTCATTTATATTTTCATTTTTTTAGAGCAAATTTTATATAAGTTTGGCCATCCTAAATTTTTTAATAGTATTGCAGGCAACTTGCAAATTACATTTATGTTCTTAGCATTAGTCATGAAATATCTTTCGAATAATACAAATTATTCAGTTGTAGTATTGCATTTTCTAAGAATTGAGTGCTATCTTCAGCCTAAAGAATAGAGAAATATATATATTTCTTTAATATATGCCAAAATATCCTGATGTTATAAAGTACTCTCTCCTCAAAAACTAACTGTTTGGTGTATGTTATACTGTATGTTTTCTAAGGTTCTTATGTTGTGTATATATATTGAAGGGAACAAACCACATACCTATGCCTACCTCACAGTTTTTTGATTGGTAAGCATATATAAGAAAACACTTTGTAAATTTCAAAGTGATACACAGTTATTAAAATGATCATCACCGTTAGTATGCTGTACTGATATAAAATATTATGATATGAACACCAATTATATGTTCAGAGACCAAAGGAAAGAATTATCCTCTCATGGACTTATTAATTTATTCTTTCTCTCACAATTTATTGAGTAACTATTTTGTGCAAACAATCTGATAGGGATTGGGTAATATGAACATGACATGACATGTCCCTGACTTCAAAGATCTTCATTTTATGTCTTCTGAATAATTAAATGCTTTTATTTCTTTATTACTTTTAAAAATCAGTATTGAATAAAATTATGAGCATTTGCTTTAGGCCTTTGATTATTTACTTTTACCTTGCTGGGACAGCCAATTATTGGAAATCATAAGGATGAAGTGACAGATACTATTAGTGTGTATCAATATCTGGGTTTCCATCTTTGTTGACCTGCACCTTGCAGTTAGATGATGCTATGGGATTACTTTTGGCCAAGGGAAAATGGAAGTAAAGTATATCACTTCTGTGCAGTGGAGGTGAAAACCTTCAATGTACTTTTCCAGTCTCTCTCTTCCTCTGCAGAGATTGTAGTAGAGGCATCAGTTTGAGATAATAGAGCCACAAGATTGAGTCATACTGGATCCCTGAGTTTCCTGATGGAGAAGAGCTGCTATGGATAGTCTTTCAGTTCTATAGCCACCTTAAACAAATAAGAGATAAATTCTGTTGTCTTATACTAGTGAGGTTTTTGTTGGTTTGTTTTTTATAGCAGCATAAAGTCTGCTCAAATTGATCAAATGATCCTTGGAAAAATGGACACTATAGTGATTGGGCATTTCTGAAATGTAGAGCCACGTTTTCAAAGGTATATTTGACATTTTTATTGTTGACTTTGAAATAATTCTCTCCTGACTCCTACCGAGTAATCTTGGGTACCACTTATTTGGTTGGCAATCAGTCAACTAAGGCCCTTAAAATAAAAGCCTTGGAAAAATTGGTATTAAAAATGTTAATTAAAAATAGCTATTATTCACTTACCGAATGTCACTAGATCAAACAACATGAAATAGGAAAAAAAAAAATCTAAATTCAAAATGGCCTACCTTCCAGTTGAAAACTGAATAGTATTCTTGTAATAATACTTTCAGTTTTTAATACTGTCATTAAGAAACAAAGCAATCCATGTTAAGGTTCATCTAATGATCATTTCCTACATTAAAGAGTCACCATGTCTTAGATATTTTATTTTGGTGTGGTGCTCAGAGTTACCTATATTCAGCTCTTATCTTACTTTTTGGAATGACCTGAAGCAATATCCCTTCTATGTTTTTGTCTCTTTTTGCCTTTTATAATGGAAGTCTCCCTATGCTATTTTATTTTTGCTTTTTAGAGCCATATGAATTTAAATGCAATCAACATTCCCACTAGCCTTATTTCTACAACAGCTAATTAGCTAAACATGACCTCTTTTTTTTTTCTTTTTTCCCTCATATAGGACTGGAGATTAAAAATAATTGTATATAATTACCTGGAATTGAAAGGATTTAAATTTGTAACTAAGGAAAGGAGCAAACAAATTATGCCTCATAAAACATTCTGTGTCAGTCATTAATAGTCTCTAAAATAGTCATGGGTCATTAAAATAGACTTCTATGTTTATTCGACTTTTTAGAATCAGTCACTACGTGTAGGATTCAATCTGACTTGAGGTATTATATCCCATCAATAACTTCTATTCGCTGAGTATCCGTTTGTTCTTCTCACCTAATTTCACCTTCAGGATGGTGTTCAAAAAATCTTCACAAAGTACCACATCCCATTTTGGAAGAAGTGCCAGTGTTTAAATATGTTTCTCTGACATTAAGCAAAAATCATTTTATATTAGTAGTTTTCCTTTCAGGGTGGTATATTTGCTAATCACATATTTGCTAATAACAGTCCCAAGTTGTACTCTAGCAGGGTCAATAATTGGACTACATGGAAGAGTGTCCTCTTAGTGGAAGTCAGATCATCTCCTTTTATACTTTAACCACTTTATCTGCTATAGAATATTAATAAATGATCTTATGAAAGCAATTTCAGTAGTGATTCTAATAAATGTACTGATATTATCTTATCTGTCATAGTACTAGTATATTGAAGGAATGTTTTGTGGTTAATTAAGCACGGCATTCCCTCTGTGATTTCTTGCCTCCTGTCCTAAATCAAGCAGTTCTTCTCCTGGTGTTCACCAAAATAGAAATACTACCCAATAGTCTTTTCCTATTTAAAATTTACCTGTTTATTATTCTTTGTTTTTGTACATTACTTCCTCTCCCTTGGGTGCTCAGAACACTGGACTTCTTGTCTTGTAAGTATCATGTGTTCCTGATACCAGGGGAACGCTATAATTTGTCACTGATGCTCCTGTCCACTTCTTACCTCCTCCCCTTACTTTTGAGAGAGTATTAAGACAATCATTTCCATTTTGCTCAAGGCCTGAACACCTCTCCTGCAATACCAACTCTAATGTCAAAGAAATATATATATATA
>NW_007731069.1:67559-69447 GCF_000696425.1 Galeopterus variegatus | reverse complement strand
TCAAGGCCTGAACACCTCTCCTGCAATACCAACTCTAATGTCAAAGAAATATATATATATACCTTCAAAAGCTGCCCACAAACATATCGAGCCCTATGAAGGTGTCTTTCCACAAATCATTTCTATTTTCTAGTTGATGCTGAATTGGTTTACCTTTTTTGTGAGTGGGAAATATGTGGTGGAAGATTTTTTTTTAACAATTTCAGACCTAAAAGAGGAGTAGGTAAACATGAAAATGTAATAAAATGATAGAGATTGAAAAAAGGCAATTTATGCAATATGTTTAATTTTCCTAAAAAAATAATTTTTGAGTATATAATTTTGTGAGTAACCTGATATGCTATTGTTTATAATCATTCTCACAAGTAAATATTGATTTTTCATAGGCACAGAATATGTTATTTTGTCCATATATGGATTTTTATTATTAGACTAAGTAATTCCCAAATATTTATATTTTACTTATTCATTTAAGTCTTCTTTCAACTCAATAAAATAGCTCTATTAATAACAAATTAAAAGCAGTATCCTCAAATGACCACTAATTTTCAGGAATGTGTGATGTCATACATATGTATTTGTGTTACTGATATGAATAGATTTTTGACAAAACCACCACTAATTGCTTTGAATTTTTATTTGATATTTTCTTATATGCTCTTATATTAAGTAAAGTTTTACAATAGGCCATATAGATAATTAAAATGATTCATAAAAAGCATGCTTCAAGAATATCATAGAATCTTCCTGAAGGAATTGAACAATAGTAAGTGGTAGGGGGATGGGCTTTAAGGGAATGAGGCTGTGCTGATAGGAGCATATATGGAGGATTTTTACACTGTCCTGCCTGTGGCTACCTATCCCTGAATGAGAATCCTACCACAGCCTCATTCCTTGCTTCTGAGCTACTCTTTATAGCCTGGAAATGTGTACTTGATTCCAGATATTGATGACACTTAAAAACTTGGCACATGTGCATGGCAATCTCAGTGATATCATGTGGCTCTCTTGAGAGTGAGGACTTTGCTGGCATAGCACGAAATGGCAATAACCAAGGAGCTTTCTGAGAAAGATCGTAATAGAAGATTAATTATGGGGTAATATTTTCTTGGTATTAAATGACACATCAGTGTTCTCTTTAATAGATGTGCAATTTGTCCTTAAACCACAGTGAGAAATTTATTTTTCTCACTTAAATTCTAACAAATCAAATTAATCATGTTTCATACTTTGGCAGCCATGTGGTTATTATATTGCCTGTAACACTGGACTGGTTGGGTTGTCTTGCTTCTTGAATAGTTCTTCTGAGGTCATCTGCTTCTCTAAAAGATGTCTCCTGAGAGGAAAGACTTAGAATAAAACTCTAGTAATTAAATATTTGACCAAGTTTTGTTCTGAGTATTATCTTGAAAAGAATAATTCTCTTGTAAAAAGAAAAAATGTACTGCAGTTCGCTGAAACATTTGTCATTAATTTTTGCGAAAATATTTGCCACAAAAAAAACTTTTCAAATGCTTCTTCTTTGAGAAGAAAACATGGGCATTTTGTTCTCTCTCCCAACATGTATTTGGATAATTACAAATGCTTTCGATCCTGAAGAGGAAATCAAGAAACCTGGGTAAAATGACTATATTAAAACTTAAGAAAATAAGCCTTCCTCACCAACACTCATTCATACATTACTTTAGGAACAAGTCAAAACACTTTTAAAATTATACATACAAAAATCTTGCGTGGTATTCACAACTCAAATTTTTGTATAAGAACTCAGATTTTATTCTTTTCTGTGTTTTTGTTGTTGACTGTTCATTCCACATTCCAGTAAACTAAAGTTGCTCAGTAGTATAATTTTTGTGTCTGTGTTGTTTTCGTGACTGGTAAGGGGATC
>NW_007731069.1:64478-67154 GCF_000696425.1 Galeopterus variegatus | reverse complement strand
CAACCCTTGGCTTGGTGTTGCCCGCACCACGCTCAGCCAGTGAGCGCACTGGCCAGTCCTATATAGGATCCGGACCCGTGGCGAGAGCGTCACTGCGCTCCCAGTGCCGCACTCTCCCGAGTGTGCCACGGGGCCGGCCCAGTAGTATAATTTTTAATATCAACTTAATGTGCCCATCCAACGAACACAGAAATGATCAGAGCAGCAAACAACTGAGGTTTTGGCAAGAAGAATTCATGCCACCTCAGTGTTCATCTCTTTAATAACTCTACCAGGGAGACTTGAAATACATGACATTATCATTGCAGAATCCTAAAGTCAGACTTGCAAATATAGCAGTGAAGTTGCATATTTAACTTCCATAGTAGCATTACCTCATCTTAGCAAAACATGGGCTTTTCCTATCCACTTGCCAATTCTAGGGTATCGAGGTGAAAAAATTCTGTTCTGATAGTGGAAGAGAGATCAAATCTCTAGTGGTTGAATGTGTGCCCCCCTGTAGAATAAAGGCACATAATTCAAGTTTTATTGTGGCATGGTCTTGTTCTGATTGCTCACATTAAGAAGCAAGACTGTTTTTTTTTTCCTTTTTTCACTCATTGAAAGTAGTATGCTTCTTATACTCACTTCCCCATTTACCACATTTACGAGCATAATTTTTATTGACTCTATTTTATGCTATTATCATTTTACAATCTTTATTGTGACCATTTAGCAGGACGGTAGCATATACTTTACAATTTTGAAGTTTAATATGTAAAATCTTAGATGTCTTCTTTGAAGATATTCCATAATCCTCTGTTGTGACTTCTCACGTACTTATTTTGTCCCACTGATTTAATGCAGCAAATGAAGCCATATTTTCTAAGTAGAAGTCATTTGTATGGGAGTAAAAGTTATGTATGAAGGTTCTATTAAATCTTTCAAGCTATTCCAATCACTTTTATTTCAAAGCAATGCATAGTACACTGCCCAGATTTTCCAACCATGTGCTGTCATCAGATTTTTCCCTTCATGTCCTTAAGTAAGTAAGAATTTAAAACACCAAGTGCCTTATTTTTGGTTTGAACATGTGTAGCTAGGGAAGTAATATTTTGCACCAGAAACCTCTTCATGTTCCCTGAGATTCAGTGGTAAGTCAGTTCTGCCACTGTCATCTTCTGTGACTTTTGACAAATGATTTAAAGTCTCTGAGTCTCAGATTTCTCTTCTGTAAAATGAGAATATAGGCCTAAATTATTTCAAATCCTGAAGACCTGCTTTGGATGAAAAGCCTCACCCCCACTCTTTTTTTGTATTTAGGTAAATAGTTACAACATGTCTTCTTAAATTCTCAACAAATTTCCTACAGAATTGAACTTGAAATTCACAGTAGCATAACGGCATTTTGTATATAATTGTGATTTTGTTTCATACTCATAGTTGTTTTCAATGCCATTTTCTCTTATAAAAGAAAAAAAAATGGTATATTTTCCTTAAAGAATTCCAGTGGATAACTTGAGTATTTATTCTGTATTTGTGTCTACTCCTTGATAAACTAAAGAATTATTTTGTGTTTGTAGAACATATACTATTTTCTCCCCTTCTTCCATAACAGAAAAGGACAGAATTCCTTGAAATGGCCGTGGTTTAACACTAATGCTCAATTCACAGTTATGTAAGGAAATATCAAGAGAATATTTTTTTGAAAGTTAGGAATGATTAGAATTTATGCTGTTTGCTTAAAAGAAAATTAGGATCATTATTTCAAGTTTTTCCAAAACTAGTTTTATTTTTTATTTTTTCGACACCTACAATATGTATTTTTTGTCATTAGCGTTTTGCAAATGGAAGTATCAAGTGGTTTGTATGATCACATATTACTTTTATAATGGAGAGTCTTGACAAGCTGAAAAGAAGGGCTTACCATGCTAAGATGAACACCTTCCATTCACTGCACATAAAGCTGGCTTGTTCATCCCATCATCTCCTAAATTGCCAAGGACTTGCAGGGCTGAGTTTGTAGCATAATTGCTACATATCCATGATAAAACTTTCCCCCTGGGATCACAGGACACCTTTGTTTTGAATCATTCCTTCCATGTCTGTAATTTTCAAAACTGAACTTGTAAGATCCTGGTTGACATGGCCACAAAACATAAACAAAATGAGTGAGTTTTGTACATCCTTGCTTTGAAAAATGAATGCATTTTTTATTAGCACCTGTTTGATTATTAAAGGGACCCATTTTATATAGAATTAAAAATTCTGTGAAAATTACAATTTGTAAGAGTCTTCAGCTCTGATTAACATCTGTTTGGAATAAGATTTTTAAAATGTGATTCTTTTCATACTGAGGTAAAAGAGCTCAGTTATAAATGAATGCATTCTCTCAATACTGTGACGTGTTCTAGTCCACATCTGCATATGAAGTATCTGTCTCTAGATTCTTTTCAAAGTTGAGGATTTATACAGATTTAATTATTGTATATCATATATTTTTAATTTTACCTGGTGTTTGTTTCTGATTTTAGAAATCACCTAAAGCTGTTCTACCTCATTTTTTTCTTTGCGTAAAACATTTTTCTCCTTTTTGTATCTCACCTCCAACCAAGGCTATAATATGACTTTTCATTACTAATGTTATGGAATGATAAAGACATTGCTAATATTGTGTTATTTCTGTAAGAACTTAGA
>NW_007731069.1:62510-63343 GCF_000696425.1 Galeopterus variegatus | reverse complement strand
ATGAGGATCTACCTTGCTAGATGACATCCCTCAAACTTACAAGGCACGTTGCTGCCTTTGAAGCCTTTAGGTCTTGCTCTTTCACTTTCCCGTCCCCCATCACCCCCCTAGCAGAAAACTTGTCACAGCTGTCAGTACGATTAGCTCAACTATTCTTCAGGCCTCTCCCCTTCCCAGATGCCTCCTTAACGATGAGGCTTTTGTGCTACCCAATAAAGCACTCTATAAACAATACTGCAGTCAATCTTGGTGTGTTTCCAAATTTTGCTATTATACTTGTGTTAAGTATAATTAATAATTAATAATGTAGATAATTTCACATTATCTACATGCCCTTGAATAAGTATTTTTATAAGAAAGCATCTCTAAAATTTAATTGCTGGAAATAGGACATGTACAATTTTAAACTTTGAAAGGTATGACCTGTGTGTGTATGTGTGTGTGCGTGTGTATGTGTGAATTGTTTATTCGCGTCACTTGCCAATTTTTTAATAGGATTTTTATAAAATCTTTGTCGAGTTCTACAAGCTCTTAAACATTGAAATAAATATATATTAAAGACATCTAGGGATTTCTCTTTTGTTTTCGACTTTATTTGTTATGTATTTTGCCATTCAGAACTTTTTAAATAGTTAAATTTCTTATCTGTTTCTTTATCGTTTCTAATTTTCATATCACGTTAAGGAAGACTTTCCCCATTTCAAATTTTAAACTTACTATATTTTCTTTGGATATTTTTAGAGTGTTTATATTTACTATTACTTTGGACTAATCTGAATTAATTTTGCTGCAAAATATGCCAAATATATATCTTTATTTATTTATTTATTTAT
>NW_007731069.1:52806-62059 GCF_000696425.1 Galeopterus variegatus | reverse complement strand
AAGCATGAATGGAATAGTTTATATAATGTCCTGATCTCTTGAAACAGAGTGATTTATGAGACTCTGTGTTTATTTCTTTTAAATCTACCCATTCTTTCAAGGGTCAGCTCAATTTTAGCTCTTACATAATGCTTAAAAATGTCATAAATAAATCTCTTGACGTCAACTACTATTAATTTATGGTTTGAACACTGAATCTTGCACTGACATAATCTGTTCTATATTTTTGTTCTGGATGTTTATAATCCCTCTCCTCTCTATGCACTGCAATTAGTTAAGGACACAGGTATGGCTCACATTTCTTACTGTCCTTCATAACGTGTAGCATGGAGTCTAGAGATTTAAGAGGATGAGTGACATTCCCGATGTATCTTATCTCATCATTTCTGACTGATCGTAACAATCCCTTTTCCACACCCTAATTGCTTCCGTCTTTGATTCTGTCTTGTTTCAGCAACATACAAGAAGAATTTATGTCTTTAACCTTTGTTCTTAGACAAACACATAATATTAATACACACTTTCTGTCTGAACTTATTTAAAAGAAATAAGTTGCGAGGTTATGACTATTTCATTTCTCACCAAACAAATGTGAACTTCAATGCAATGGGTCATTGACCAAGTAGAATAGTCTCACCCACTCGCAATGATTTTATTTAAAATTTTGTGCATGACTTAATGAATGCTGAATATTAAGATTGTTTATCAGGAAACAGAGCAAGTCATGTTGGACAAGATTAGTGGCTAATTTAGCAAATGAGCTTTTCATCAATATCTTGTGTATTCCTCATCCATTGTAGGGTTCATATTTTCAGGTTTTGCTTTTTTTTCTGTTGCTATGGCAAATCACATAACCCTCTACTGAAAACAATTAAGAAATGTTATAAAATAATATTTTATGGAAGCTTTTGAAAGCTAAAGTTAGGTAATAGACCAGATCATTGTGGCATGTTATTGGGTTTCAAGTGCTCAGATGAGCAAGAAAATTTGCATTATTCTATGACCAATGGATAAGTTAAAAAAGGCTTTTGTCAGCCTAATTAGTAAAATAATCTACTTTAGTGTTCGAGAATGGCAACACATCACAGAAGAGGTGTGTCATGTAGCAGAGATTTGCTATCAACTGTTCTCATAGTTTGGAATGCCTTTCTTGACAAGCTGAGGAAGGAACCTTTTCTCATGGGATTGTATTTCTCCTTCCCTGTGGGTTTAATTTGTTTCTCAGCGAAAGAGAGCATCATGCTTTTGGCATTGCGCAAATTAAAAATATTAATGAGCTGAAGTAAAAAGTAAAATTTTTTTTAATTAAATCACAATCGGAGTTTATATTCATATCTCAGACTTGTTAGCCCCTGAGTGTGTCCCTAGGCTCAGGCAATAGGGGAGATAATCTGATGAATTTTACTGCTTTGTGCTTATGGTTATTTCTGATTTCTTTCAGAAATGGGAAATGTTTTATTTCCTTTTTCAGTCCAGATGGCTACTATTTTCATGTTCACTAATGAAAGAAATCAGAAGTGAGATAGAAAAAAAAAATTAGTGGATATTATTTTCTTATATCATTATTTTTATTTTGTATTTGGTTTCAAATCCTATGGAAACTCAAAATTAAATTCTGCAGGTTAATATTAATGAAAAATTTGTTTGAACTATGTGTCTTGCTAAAAACACAAGGCTGGTGCAAGATCTCACCACTGTAATGCTGGATTGAATGCTAAAGGAAAAATTATGTATATTTATGCATCAGAATGACAGTATTTGTGCCAAGGAGACTATTATTGGTTTGTTTCTCCAATGATCAACCATTCATACAGTTGGATGTAGCTGTTTAGCCTGCAAATCATGCCATGTTTCTATAGCAGACATGTCAAGTTATTTAGGCTATGTGAATCCATCTTTTCTGTAATCCACAATAAGAGAGATGCTTAAATAGTCCAGGGTTTCTTAATGTTCATGCATCCTTAACGTTTCAGGCTGTCTGCATGTTGTAGGATGTTTAGCAGGATCCCTGGCTTCTGTATACTACATGTAATAACAGCCCACCAGTTCTGGCAATCAAATAATAAGTGGGAACTAATAAATAAATAAAAAACAAACAAACAAACAACAATCACAATAGTAGGTAGAACTTTCAGAAAGAGAAAACAGAAGAACTGTAGTTTCTAGAGGTGGGAAGGGAGGGGTTAGCAAGAAATTGTTAATGGACAGAAAGAATGCTTACGTTTTATGATGGCATATATAGTACACAGGTATTGATATTTAACTCTGTACCCACAAACATGTATAATCAATTTTGTTTCATTTTTTTAAAAAAGATTTTATACTGTCAATTCTGATGGAATCTTTCATTTTGTTTTGTTTTGATTGTTAATTTAAAAGATTCATAAGAGATCTAGCAAATTTTATTTACTAAAAGAAAATAATAACTGAATCTTATTTTCTTTTTTAAATCCCTCTTTTAGGTTAAAAGGACTACACTACTTTTTTCTGAGAACATCCAGAAAGTTGTTTATCTAAGTTTTTTATGATAAACTGATACCAAACAGGAAATATAGATTGATTGAGAGTTATATTTAGTTAATAATGAATGTGCTTTGTTTCTATTTACTTCATAGCAATTAGTGAATAAATACATATTATATAATTTTCTGCTAGTCCATCCAAGTTGCTGTGAAAGGCAGAATTTCATTCTTCTTTATGGCTGAGTTGTACCCCATTGTGCATATATAGCACATTTTCCTTATCTTGTCATCCATCAATGGACATTTAGGTTAGTTCCATTGTTTGGCTATTGTAAAGAGAACTGTGATAAACATGGGAGTGCAGGTATTCGTTCAACATGATTTCCATTTCTTCGGGTATATTCAGTAGTGGGATTGCAAGATTGTACGGTATTTCTATCTGTAGTTGTTTGAGAAACCTCCGTGCTGTTTTCCTTAATGGCTATATTAATTTACAGACCCACCAACAGTGTAGAAGAGTTCCCCTTCCTCCACATCCTCTGTCTTTTGTTATTCTCTATCTTTTTGATAATAGCCAGACTAACAGGGGCGAGACGATATCTCAAAATGGTTTTGACTCACATTTCCCTTATGATTAATGATGCTGAGCATTTTTTCATGTACCTGTTGTACCTGTTGTATGTATTCCTTTGAGAAATGTCTATTCAGCTCCTTTGCCCATTTTTAAATCAGATAATTTGTTTTTTCACTGCTAAGTTGTCTGAGTTCCTTGTATGCTCTGGATATTAATCCCTTGTCAGATGTACAGTTATCAAATATTTTCTCCCATTCTGTAGGTTGTATTTTAACTCTGTTTTGTTTGTTTGTTTGTTTTGTTTTGTTTTTTTCTTTTGCTGTGCAGGAGCTTTTCAGTTTGAGATAATCCCATTTGTCTAATTTTTTCTTTTGCTACCTCTGCTTTTAGGGTCTTATTTATAAAGTCTTTGCCCAGTCCTATACCCTGAAGTGTTTACCCTATGTTTGCTTCTAGGAGTTTTAAGGTTTCAGGTCTTATATTTAAGTCTTTAATCCATTTTTTGAGTTGATTTTGGTATATGGGAAGAAGTGCATGCCTAGTTTCATGGATATCCAGTATTCCCAGCACCATTTATTGAAGATGCTTTACTTTTCCCAGTGTATGTTCTTGGTGCCTTTGTCAAAGATTACTTGGCTTTAAGTACATGGATTGATTTCTGGGTTTTCAGTTCTGTTCCATTGGACCAAGTATCTGTTTTTATGCCAGTAACATGTTGTTTTGGTTACTATAGCTTTGTAGAACAATTTAAGGTTAAGTAGTTTATTTTTATTTTTGCTTTATTTATTTATTTATTTGCTTAGGAATGTTCTGGCTAATCAGGGTTTTTAATTGGTCCATATGAATGTTAGGATTGTTTTTTCTATTACTGTGAAGAAAGTCATTGGTATTTTGATGGGGATCACATTGAATCTGTAGATCACTTTGCACACTTTCACAATGTTAATTCTTCCAATCCATGAACATAGAATGTCTTTCCATCTTTTTGTTTACTCTTTTGATTCTTTCAGCAGTGATTTGTAATTCTCAATGTAGCGATCTTTCACTTCTTTGGTTAAATTTACTCCTAGGTATTTTGTTTCTTTGATAGCTATTGTAAATGGGCTTGCTTTCTTGATCTGAATTTTCTGCTTGCTTGTTGTTTGAGTATAAAAATGCTACTGAATTTTATATATTGATTTTTGTATGCTGCTACATTACTGAATTCATTTTTCAGCTCTAAATGTTTTTTTCATTGAGTCTTTAAGTTTATATATGTATATATAAAAGACGCTGTCTACAAACAGGGACTGTTTGACTTCTTTTTCAGTTTGGATGCTCTTTATTTCTTTCTCTTGACTGATTGGTCTGGCTAATACTTCAAATACTATTTAAATAGGAGTGGTGAGAGTGGGCATCCTTATCTTGTTCCTGTTCTTAAAGGAAAAGCTTTCAGCATTTCCCCATTCAGACAATGTTGGTGGTGAGTTTGTCATATATGACTTTTATTGTGTTGAGATACTTTCCTCCTTTACCTAATTTTCTGAGAGCCTTAATCCTGAAGGGATATTGAATTTTGTCAAATGCTTTTTCTTCATCTATTGAGATTATTTTATGATTTTTGTCCTTGACTTTGTTGATATGGTGTATCACATTTGTTGATTTGTGTGTGTTGAACCATCCTTGAATCCCTGGGATGAATCCCACTTGCCCATGACATATAATATTTTTAATGTGCTATTGTATTGTGTTTGCCAATATTTTATTGAGGATTTTTGTGTCTATGTTCCTTAAGGATATTGGACTGTAGTTTTCTTTTTTTGTTGTCTGGTTTTGGTATTAGGGTGATGCTGGCATCATAGAATGAGTTGAGAGAATGGATACTGTTTCAATTTTTTGAAATAGTTTGAAAAGAATTGTTATTAATCTTCTTCAAAGGAATGATGAAATTCAGCAGTGAATCCATCCAGTCCTGTGCTTTTCTTTGTTGGGCAACTGCTGATTACTACTTCAATTTCATTGCTCACTATTGGTCTGTTCAGGTTTTCTATTTCTTCTTGGTTTAGTCTTGGTAGTTTGTATGTGTCCAGAAAGTTATCCATTTTCTCCAGGTTTTCAAATTTGTTGGCATATAGTTGTTCATAATAGTCTGTAATGATTCTTTGTATTTCTGTGGTGTCAGTTGTAATGTCCCCTTTTTCTAATTTTCTGATTTTTGTTATTTGGGTTTTATCTTTTCTTTTTTAATTTAGTCTAGCTATTGGTTTGTTTATTTATCATCTCAAAAAACTAACTTATTTTGTTGATCTTTTGTATCTATTTTTGTCTCTATTTCATTCAGTTCTTCTCTTATTTTCATTATTTCCTTCCATCTGCTAATTTTGGGGCTGGACTGTTCTTGTTTTTCTAGTTTTTGAGGTATAATATTAAGTGGTTTATTTGAAGTGTTTCTACTTTTTGGATGAAAGGATTTTTTGCAATAAACTTCCCTCTTGGTACTGCTTTTGCTGCATCCCATAGGTTTCGGTATGATGTGTCTTTATTTTCATTTGTTCCAAGAAATTTTTAAATTTTCTGTTTAATGTCTTCTTTGACCCATATGTTGCTCAGGTATATGTTGTTTAATTTCCATGTATTTGTATAGTTTCTAGAGTTTTGCTTGTTATTGGTTTTTAGTTTTAATCTATTGTGGTCTGAAAAGACACATGAATTATTTCAATTTTTAAAAATTTGTTGAGACTTGATTTATGGCCTAACATGTCATCTGTTCTGGAGAATGTTCTGTATGTTGATGAGAAGAATGTATATTATGTATGAGAAGAATGCAGATGTTGGATAAAATGTTCTATGGGTGTCTGTCAAATCCAGTTGGTCTAAAATGTAATTTAAATTCTGTGTTTTTCTGTTGATTTGTTGTCTAAGTGATCTTTTTGATGTTAAGAGAGGGGTGTTGAAATCCTCAGCTATTATTGTATTATTTATCAATCTTCTTAGGTCTATTAGTTTGTTTCTTATACCTAGGTGCTCCATTGCTGATGTATATGTTTATGATTATTATAGTGTCTTGCAGATAGATCTCTTTATCATTATATAATGACCTTCCTTGTCTCTTTATATAGATTTTGGCTTAAAATCTACTTTATCTGATACTAGAATAGCTACTTTTGCTCATTTTTGGTTTCCATTTGTGTGGTATGTTTTTTCAAGGTGAGGTGAATTTCTTATAGGCAGCATGCAGTTAGGTCTAGTTTTTTAATCCATTTAGCCAGTCTATGTCTTTGTAGTGGGGAATTTATTCCATTTACATTTAGGGTTGTTATTGAGAAGTATTGTCTTACTCCTGGCATTTTGTTGATTTTATATGGTTGTTTTATATGTCTTTTGTTTCTTTCTTTCCCTTTTATTGTTTACCTTTGGTGTTTGTTGGTTTTTTTTTTTTTTTTTTTTTAGTGGCAAGTTCTAGTTTGAATATGTCATCCCATTCTCTTCTGGCCTGTAAGGTTTCTGATGATAAATCTGTTGTTACTCTGATGTGGACTACCTGCTAGTGCATTTGACACTTTTCTCTTGCTGTTTTTACAACTCTCTCTTTGTCTTTGACTTTTGACAGTTTGACTACAAAGTGTTTCAGAGAGGACCTTTTTGAATTGAATCTGTTTTAAGATCTTTGAGACTTTTGGATCTGAAAGTCTGTATCTGTAATAGTTTGTTTCTTTTGCTTATAACAACATACTTGAAACTGTGTGACTCATAAATAAAACAAAATTTATTTCATACAGTTTCTGAGGCTGGAAAGTCCAAAATCCAGGGAACACATCTGGTTAGAGGCTTGTCACATCTGGTGAAAAGCAGGGTATAACATTGCAAAAAATGTTGCAGGAGAGAGAGCAACTAACATCCTCACTCACTCTCCTTTTAAAGCCCTCAGAACCATACATGTGACCACCATTTTTAATCCATTCACTATGGCCTGGTCCTATAATCTAATCACCTCTTCGAGGCCCCACTGTTCAATTATCATAATAGGATTTTTCACCTCCTTAACACTGTCACTGTGGAGGCCAAGTTTTGGGGAGACATTCAACCGAAGACAATATATTTTCCAATACCTGGGAAGTTTCCTGCTATTATTTCATTGAATAGGTTTTCAATGCCTCTTCCTTTTTACTCCGTCATAGAACATCCATGATTTAAATGTTTGTATGCTTTTCTTGTAGCTATTATAATTTTTCTTTATTTTTAAATATTTTTAAAATTATTTTTTCCTTTTTGTTTGTCCACCTGGGTTATCTTAAAAAGACTGTCTTTGAGATCAAACATTCTTTCACTTGGTCTAGCCTGTTGCTTAAGTTTCAGTTGTATTTTTCATTTTGTTGAAAGAATCCTTCAGTTCTAAGAGTTCTGCTACATTCATTTTTAGGGTATCTATGTCATTGTAAAATTTCTTCTCCAGATCCTGGATTGTTTTTCTCATTTCGTAGTGTTGTCTATCTGAGTCTTCTTGTATCTTATTGAGACACTCCCTCCAGTATATGTATTTTATATTGACCATTGGGTAAGGTGTTCGGTAGATGTAGTAGTGTAGTGTCTGTATGGCTAATTTGACCATATTTGATGTAGGAGTTCTCTGTGAGTGCCTCTGTTGTCCTAGGCATTGGGACACTCAGTGGTTCCTTGCTGAAATGAGAGACACTGTTATGTGTTGTCAAGGTCATCATGAGTGTGATCCCAAGCTCTTGGGAGAAGCACCTGGGACACTGTCTCTCCTTGTCTCTCCTGGGTGAACTTGCTAGCACCTTGGCTAGTGTTCTGAACCCTGATAGGTACACTGGGGCGTATTGTATCTCCTCAGTTTGAATGGATAACCTTGAATGGGATTTCTCTTTCCTCTTTCCTGCAAGCAGAGTCTTCTCTTGGGTCCTTGCTTCTCCCTCTTTCCTCTTTCTTCCTGCCTGGTAAAATGCAGGAACACCTAAATCTGGATGAGGTGGAGCTGGTGGGAGATGGATGTCAGAAGGGAATGAACGGGATGGATTGCTGTGTAGGGAGAGGTTCAGCAGGGGTAGTACTGTTGTGGCACTGGGCAGTGGTTATGGCAGCAGTGGCAGCCATGAGGTCATGCTTTTCTTCGTGGTTTGGGAGCTGGACTCCCAAGGGCGGAGGTGCTGTGCTGCTTCTCAGGAAGTGAGGCCACTAGGCAGGGCTGCAGTGAGAAGGCCCATCTAGTCACTTCCTATGCAGTGGTTGGGATTGCTAGGCAGGCCTGTGGTGAAGTGATCCATCCAGCTACTTCTGGGCAGTGTGAGGGGCTGGTAGGCAGTCTTGCAGAGGCAGGTGCAGCTGCTTCTAGGACTGTTGGCAAGGCCACTAGGTGGGATTGTTCAGGATTAAACTGAATGGCCACTTCTCAGAGAGGAGTGGATGCACTTTACTTCCACTGGCCTGAGGGCATATTCATTAGGGTAGAGACCCATGTTTTGTTTTTCCGGGTTGTGGGCTCAGAAGCACCCAACTCAGTTAGCTGGCTGGACTAGGGGTAGGGGGAGGAATGGGGGATGGTCTGCCTGAGGAGGGTCTGCCTGTCTGTTCTCTGGCCAGGGATGTGGGGGTGCATCAGTTCGGCAGAACTAGGTTTGGCTTCTTATATTGTAGGCCTAGAGTCACAGCTGCTGTGAGCTCAGGCTTCAAACCACTGGGATCTGGACATTATCACTTCTCCTGTGAGTGTGCTGGGTGGAGGGCAGAGCCTTAAGGCTAGGGAAGTCCTGTGGCTACTGGCCCCAGGGAAAGATACACTCCCATAACAGCTCCGGTTTCAAGATGGCACCATCTTGCACAAGCTTGGGTCCTGAGGGTGGTGGATGTGTAGTGATCCATTTGTGCTAGTGTTCTAGAGCAATGCATTCTGTGCTTTCTAGGGTGTTCTCCACACTTGGCTCCAGACTTGTCGTGCCAAAGGATCTGTGGGCCTTTTTGATGAGGATGGGGGTTAGCGTAGGTCCTCTGCCTACCTTTTCGCTGCAAGAGAGAATTCGTCCTGTGCTGATCCCAGTGTCTGAGACCTGGCAGCTGAAACTGTGTGCCTCTCTTGCCTTTCTCTCCTCTCTATTATAATCAAATAGTAACTTGATCTGAGCTTTAATTTCTTTTTTTTTTTTTTTTTTTTTTTTTTCCGTGTCCGGCAACAGATCGCAACCCTCAGTGTCGCCCCCGCACCAGACCGGGACCGGCAACGGGA
>NW_007731069.1:51201-52502 GCF_000696425.1 Galeopterus variegatus | reverse complement strand
TGGGATCTGAACCCTCGGGCGGGAGCGCCGCCGCACTTCCCAAGTGGCGCACTATCCAGTGTGCCACCGGGCCGGCCCTGAGCTTTAATTTCTATAAGAATAAAATGGAAAATGAAGTTAATAAGAGGGGTCTTCAAGAAGTTCATGGGAAAATTCACCTTATCTTTTAATTCTATTTTTCCACAAACTTTTTGAAGTACCCTCATATGTCCTTTTAACTTCTTTATACTTTTTAAATAAAGATCAAATAAAACTAAGCTCTAAACTGTATTTGCTGCACAGATGAATTTAGTTCACTCTGATATACTTTCTACTTAGCATTCATTCATGGTAGTTATGATGCAAACCTATTCTATACTTTTTTATTAAAAAGTAAACAAAATCTACCTTGAGAAAGCTTATGCTTTTTGGATGTGATAAGAATAATAGCTTCTCACTGAGCTACAGGGTCTCTAGACTAGAAGATAGCTTCAGAAATATTTACATAAATGCATGTAAAGTGGAGAAAAAGAATATTCTATCAATTAAACAGGTTTCCTTTCTATTAATTGGTCTCAGTGAAACAGGTTTCCTTAGCAAGCATATGCACACATAAACAGACTGTTGAAAAAATCAACAATGTCTGTAATACATTGTTGAAAAAATCAACAATGTGTGTAAATCCCTGAAGTGTGATTTGGTGACTGCTACTATATAAATGGTGATTAAAGTACTTGGGTATATAATATGGAACAAACAGTACTTTTATTTTTGCCCCTTTAAAATTTACTTAATTTTTACTTCTGATAAACAGAAGTGATCTGCTGCATTACCCAAATACTGTCTCTCTCTTTTAGAACAGCCAAACGTGAAATGTACTACTTAATAAAGCAGATGCAAGGTTTTGTACCGTGTATTAAGATAGATTGCTTATGTGAAATGGAAATGAATACCATAAATCAAAAGAACTCATTATATGTTTCTAGTTTTATAGTAATTTATCAGTTTTATTTTTAGATTTTTATTGTTCAGGTCTATAGTATACTACCTGACTGTTGGCTTCCTTGTAAAATTTGATTACACATTATGCCTTTACTCCAGCAAAAGAGTGCACACACAGTATCTTGCCATTTCAAATGTGATATAGAGATTATTAAGGAAGTTAAAGTCATCCTAGCTGATCATGTCTTATCAATGAACTTTAGTAAGACAAATTTTGATATTTTATAAATAATAAAAAAAAGCTTTAAAATAGAGAATGCAACCTAAAAGATAACTAGAGATACAATAGGGATCCAGAAAATTATAAAAGAATACTAAGC
>NW_007731069.1:49117-49903 GCF_000696425.1 Galeopterus variegatus | reverse complement strand
AGATAAAAATACAGAAAATGTGCCATGTTGTTTTCAATGGCATCTTGTATTAGATTTTTGGAAAGCCAGGCATTATGGAAGTTTCACCAAATTTTTAAGAGAATTTGCATCATTCAAGGATTATCTGACAAGTGTAGGTTTTTTACCCCTTATCTTTCACCCTGGATGACCTCACTAGTAAAAGTAGAAGGGAAGAGAATTGCCATCTCCAGGTAGAAAAAGTAAACACATTATTATCTGACTGCATCAGTGATGAATGTCTTATAATTAACAAAATTGGGCCCAGTAATTGCAGAACTGTCTGTAAACATATTATTTTCAGAAATCTCCTTGCCTCTTTGACTAAAGTAGGCAGAACTATATAGCTAAACAGACACAGTAATTCCTTCCATTAATGGTACTGTTTCTTGTAGAGAAATCTCTCTGAATGACATTTAAAGTCTCTCTGCTACTACTTTTCAAAAATCCTTATAAGTTCAGTCATATGATTTTTCTATATCACTAAATAAAAGAGGCACTTTAAAAGGTGAGCACAACATTTCTACTGGTGTGCACATGTCCCTGAGAAGTAAAAACTGGCAATAAAAGAGAGAATGATGGAGAACTCTAGTAGGCCTAAGGAATTTCAAAGCATAGCAAGGTGAAACCATTGATTGTGTGGACAAATAACTATAGATTTCAATATTCCTTTATATAGCAGAATGCAGTCCAGTGGAATGGTGGTATTGCTAATACTGTCATCAAAAATAAGATGAACTTGTATGATGGGCCTATAAAAGAAATTAA
>NW_007731069.1:46220-48093 GCF_000696425.1 Galeopterus variegatus | reverse complement strand
CCAATGGTTTTAATTAACAACACCCACAATCATAATTTTCAGAATATATCTTACATGTACATAAATGCCACTTAATATGACTTTAAAATATTGTATAATATATATATATTTTAAGAAGCATTGGAAAACTATTACTGATTTCTACAAGAATTTCTTTATGGTGTTTCAAAAATGTTGCTTGGATATACATATGTCATTTTTATTAACAACTGTTATTTTAATTAAAAATTAGAGTTTATTTTATTATCTGTAATCACAGATAAAGATAATTAGTGTTTTTCTTGAGTGGCATTTCTCACTTTTAGTTCTTTTAACTAATTCTATCATTTGATCTTTGCGGATACCAAATTATTTTAGTAGAGATGGTCAAATGGTCTTTTGAATGCAAGATTTTTTAGATTTTTTAAATTTGTCTGTTTTAGGTTTCATTCTACACAATCCATGTCTTCTAGCACTACCTGCCTCATCTCACCTCCGCCCCCAGACAGGTTTTTGTTCTAAATCTGATATTTAGATTTCCTTCTGACAGAATATTTGTATACACAATTTTTTCTGAGTTGTAAATGTATGGTGTTATGTAATAATACATTATAAATAACAGTTTAGTTGTAATCTTTACCTATTTTGGCTTCTGACAATACATCGAGTATAGCAGAAGAAAACTTCATATGAAATAAGTTGGTGTATGCAGGAAACTTGATCATATCTGTGAAATATTTCAGAATAAACAAAGTCGTTTAAGAGAGAAAGAGGAAAGACGGTTTATCCAAAATACATACCACTAGGTGGAATAAGAGATCTCAAATAGAGTATTTTGTGGGGTTTTTTTTGTTCATTTGTTTGTTTTGCTACAGCCGTATATTTCCCCAGATCAGTGAGTAATTCAAAACAAACTGTGTTGTAATTAGAGTACTATTATTTAATAATAAATAGCTGTCATTTATTCAGTATTCATGTGCCATTACTGTGCTATGTGTCTTATGTAGATTATTTAACCTAGTCTTCATGCCGAATTTTCAGGGAGATAGAATTTTGCTCACTTTAAAGATGAGGAAACTATTGCTCAAAGCAATTAAGCAATTAGCCCAAAAGCTGGGTAGGCCATGGTCTACTGCACTTTAAAGCCTACTACACTCTTTTCGCTAAGGAATGCTGCTTCTGTCTTTACTATCAGAAAACAAAATAAATTTCAAAAATGATTGAGTAAATATTAGCTCTATGTCTTACAGTCACACATTTCTCAGGAATGGGGCATGTTGATAAAAATATTTAATTGTAAAATAATTCTACACAGATAAAAAAGAAAAGATAAAACTTCTTTGATCTTATATATTAGTATGTACTACAAAACTGGTTAAAGTAGTTGAATTAAATTTTTATATTTATAAGTAGGTATATTTCTCTTAAAATGTTTAACATAAAATATTTTTATTAGCAGAGAAAAATAGACAATTTGATCACCATACAATATCATTAATATTTTATTATGTGCTTCTAAGACTGTGTGTGGCAAAGACTTCATGCACTTGAGGGCACAGTTTCTATTTTAGATAGTAGAAGTTATCTCATTCTTGGCAAATGTAAAATAAAATAGAAAAACCCTTTGTATGTTATATTATTGCCACTCGAGTGTTTTAATATAAAGAGAAAATTTAATTTTTGATTTCAACATAATCATATTTCAAAATATTAGATTTGAGCCTATGCATACTTCCTTGGCTTAATTCTACATTTAATTAAACTAATCATAATGGAAAATGTATAATTCTACATTTCAAAATTCTCAAATGCTAATTCATTTATAGTAATTCGGCAGCACAAAACCACCCGCATGAGAATGAAGAAAGCATTATGATATATTACCTGTCATATG
>NW_007731069.1:42657-44691 GCF_000696425.1 Galeopterus variegatus | reverse complement strand
GAGTGAATTATAGATACCAATCAGTCAGGATGTATGTCAATGTGCCACACTTGAGCTTGAAGAGGACCCAGTGAAAACAGGTGCAGTATAATATTCACCTAAATTTTAGAAAGCTGTCTGGTTTCAGTGATCTTATAGAAACTTTCATTTTTTTTAAATAAAAATAAAAGTTAATCAAGTGATCTTATAGAAACTTTCATTTTTTTAAAATAAAAATAAAAGTTAATCAATAAATTATTTTCCTCCCAAAGAAAATCCCTTGCATTCTATATGGTTTTAATATGGCTATAACTTGTGATTTATGCATTTTTCTAAACTATACCTCATAGGGTTATTTTATTGTGCTTTTATTATCCCTGATTTCTAAGAACAAATTAAATTTGTTTCGGTTCTTGGTAAAAAGTTACTTACCAGCCAACAGATTTTCTTTCAAATAGACTACAGAATAAATCAGATTGCAAAATCATCAGCTACATACATGTAAATAGTAAGAGATTATTTATATTAATGTTACAGATCAACGTTGAGGAAGATAGCACTAGATTGGCTTTATGGTATACACCAAAATGGAGTCAGAGATTTTGAGTTCTTGTTAGTCTTCACTCTCCTGGTCCCACTCTCTTTCTTGTAAATCTTATGATAATCCAGCCACTAAGTATATTAGTGATCGCTATCACCTTTACGCTTCCCCTCTTTTGCATCTCCCCTGGTATAAACACATGATCAGTTGCTACCACTTCTAAGTCAGCTGCTTTCTCCACTTTCCTCTAGGAGCAATCTATTTAAAAAACACATTTCTCTGAAATATCTTATTCTCTTCCATTTTTTTTTAATTACTAGATTTCTCATAAAATGGCTTGAATTTACATGTCTGTTTTTTGTTTTTGTTTTTTGTATTCTCCTCATTAACTATCCCCCTGAAATCTATCTTCCAAGCCCTACTCCAGCCTATTTAACTCAAATACACTCTTGGAAGGTGTGGCCATCAAATACAAGAGTTTTCTGTCTATTTGGCATCTTCAGAACGTCTGACAAAGAAGGAGCACACAGTGAAACTGTTCTTCCTCAGGTCCCATGATCCTGTATTTTGGAAAGCTCTATCTCCTCATTCTCTTCACTGACTCCTCTTTTGTTATCACCACCACTCTAAATATAAATATGACCCAGGTTCTCTCTTTAGATTTCCCTCTCTTTTATGCACTTTTTCCCAAAGTGACTTCATTCCCGATCATGGTTTAACTGTCATTATTCGAATGACTCCCAAAGATATCCTCAGCCCTTTTCTTTCTCTTCCGCACAAGACTTAAGTTCTCAAATAACTTCTGATCAGTACATGCAGAAAACAAAACTGAATAGACATTCATCCCTTCAAAAACTCTCTGGGGAACTCCCACATTGAATTGCCAAAGGGAAATTATGTTGGTCTGGTCAAGGTACCTAAAGGGAGCCGGGAGGCCATCTCAGCTTGAGTTTCAGGCACATTTAGCAGAGAGCACTGTGAGACTTTGCACTCAGTCGTACCACAAAGATTACAACCCCCAGATGAACAGCTGCTGAGGAATTTGCTGAATACTACTCCCTGCTACTTCCCACTGAACTGCAAGGTTCCTGGCCAAAGCCCTCCACAAAGAACTGTTACAACCAATCTTTTATGGACAAGTACAAGTCACAACTTTGGTAATCACTTTCTTCTTTTTGTGGCTTTCTCCTTTATCTTTTGTCTTTTCAGAGCACCTGTTTTGAGGCTTCTTGAACCTGTGTCTCCCGGGCTGCACTTCTAATGAGTACTCAAATAAACTTTCTTGTTTTATATCTCAACCAGGTGGTTAATTTACTTTGACTGACAGAATTAATAGCATAGTCATCCTCATTTGAAAAAAAGAATTATTTGGTTGAATTCAACATTCCGTCTTTTGCTAAGTGAATTTCTAAGTCCTGGTTATTTTTTCTCTCCAAGGACTTTCATATAAGTCTCCTGTTCTGCATCCCTACTTCTACCATTGAGAAGACTTGTGACCAGCTAAATGTAAAATG
>NW_007731069.1:39052-41867 GCF_000696425.1 Galeopterus variegatus | reverse complement strand
TACTTCCCTACTTAAAAGTGAATCTGAATCTCTGAGAAAAGAGAGATTTCAACTAATAATTTAGAGGAATGTTAAAATTTCTTTTATTATAAAGGAATTATACTTTTCTGTAAAAGTGTAATGTATTTCCCAAAGGCAGTATTACAACAAAATTACAATATTTGCATAATAAATATGTTTCAATCAATACCAATCACAAAATTTTTTCCAATTTAAATGTTATATTTATCCTAAGTGAAAATGTGACGTTATAGTTAGGGTAATTCACATTTTGAATATCATTTTTTTTCTCTATTCAAATCCAAACATTTCTGTAAAAATAACAAACACCAGCATAACAACGTCTCCTTGAAGTAATAAATAATTTTGAAGGATGTACACTTGTCAGATACAAGCTCCATCTGTACAGGGTTATCTTGCAAGAAGTGGAAAAACATTGCAACCCCAGATTAAATGAGCAGCTGGTATAGTGACTCTGACTTGATCATGTTGCTTTTCTAGACAGACTAATTGTTCTGATTTATGGTTATCACCTGTACTTCATGGCTTCTTGCTTCCAGTTCTAATTAATGGATAATTTTCAACTGCTGAAACTTTAATTGTCCCTCTGATTTCAATGAGTTCAGGAAACAGGTCTGTTAGCAAATAGAAGCCCCGCTGTTGTGACCTTTTCATGGCACTCAGTTGGTCAAAAGAAAACACAAATTCTTACAAGTGAGCATTTTCCAAATTGTGAAATTTTAAGTAGCTGTATTTGGTGGGGGGAAAGCACTCTAACAGAGAAGATTCTTTTTAGAGTTTTAATTTAATTTAATTGCTAGTTAAACTATCATAGATACATGCATCCCCTGTGTTCTGGGGATGTGGCACCAGAGGCTCTAATTTTACAGTTCAGTCATTCTATTACTAAGAGGGAAACTGAACAAAAAGGAATTGTAAATAATTAAACATAAATCTATGTTTTTGAAAAATGTTTTATTGAAAGATAAACAAATGATTAGTAATTCAGACAGAAAATGAAAAGGAAATTACTTATCACTTATTAGTGGCAACTTTGCAGTTTTCTTTTTGTGTGCTTGAGTTTATATGCATGTATATATTTGTGTATATATGTATGTGCCTATCCATCATCTCTTTATCCACTACTTACATAGCTAACGATCTACCTATCCACCTATCAATATTCAGAATATAGTATCAGGCACTTATAAAATCATATAACTCCTTAGCTCTGTTTTTAAAATACCTGTTGCAAGTGAAAGACAGACAGACAGACAGACAGACAGAAAGAAAGAAAGAAAGAAAGAAAGAAAGAAAGNCTAATGAGTACTCAAATAAACTTTCTTGTTTTATATCTCAACCAGGTGGTTAATTTACTTTAACTGACAGAATTAATGGCATAGTCATCCTCATTTGAAAAAAAGAATTATTTGGTTGAATTCAACATTCCGTCTTTTGCTAAGTGAATTTCTAAGTCCTGGTTATATTTTCTCTCCAAGGACTTTCATATAAGTTTCCTGTTCTGCATCCCTACTTCTACCATTGAGAAGACTTGTGACCAGCTAAATGTAAAATGGTCATCGATACTTTCCCAAATACCAAATACAACAAGGACTTCAGTTTGTTACAAATTTGACTTCTGTATCATTTGAAACCTCTGGTCTCTAGCTCTTTAGTCCAGCCAAGAGTTGCCCACAGTCTCCAGGTTGTTCCTCTACATTTCCACCCTAACTTCCCTATCTCCAGCTCCTCTACTTCCCATTCACTCTATGTAATTGTGAGGATGATTTTTCTATAATGCAAATCTGTTTTGCACACAATTATTTTAGAGTTTTTAAATAGCTCTTTATTGTATATGAGATATAACTACCATCATGTTATAAAACATATTTTTCTTTTTGCTCTTAGTTTTAGGTCTTGTCTCTTAACTTACTCTTTACATATCTATGCACCAACTATGTAAAACTCTTTAGCTCCTCTCAGAATGGGTAATACATTTCTTGCAATGTCTATGAGCCGCTTTCTATTCTTAAATGTTCTCCCAACCTATTGCACCCAGGGAAAATGCCTACTCGTTTTTCAAATCTAAGCATAAAGTGTTTAGAAAGCTTTTCTGACTTCTCCTGTGGGAATCAAGTGCTCCTTCCTCTGAGCTCCCACAGCTCTTTGTATACATTTCTATTTTGCTGTCAACACTCAGTATTGTAATTGTGTGTTCACATAACTCTGTTAGATTGTGAGTTACTTGATGGCAGAAATGACATTTTATTCATCTTTACATTCCCACAACTTATGACACTGTCTGAAATCTCCTAGAAGTTTTAATAGGAGATGAAGATAGGAGATAAACCCCAAAACATCGTTAACGTCAGAAAATAAGAAAATTTTATGATAATGGTGGTAGTTATAGCATATATGCAATAGGGAATTGTATACTGTATCACATATATAATACAAAATTATTGAAATGTGCTGATCTTTCATATTGTTTATTATTATTTCTTTGATAACGTTGATCACTTTTGACCTTAAATTGTTGTTTGTGTAAAACATCTCATTTTCTCTACAAACATATAATGTTTTAAGAGCAAGAGTTAGGTTTTATGTACCCTTCTAAAGCTCTGTAGAGTGCTTTGCATATCTATATACTAGAAATAATAAGTGATAAAATAGCTATATTACAGGAAAAAAACAGCATTAGTATGTAGGTATTGTCATGTATATTGCTATTGTTCATTGTATACGAACTCAAAATACTTCCCTACTTAAAAGTGAATCTGAATCTCTGAGAAAAGAGAGATTTCAACTAATAATT
>NW_007731069.1:28361-39009 GCF_000696425.1 Galeopterus variegatus | reverse complement strand
AGAAAGAAAGAAAGAAAGAAAGAAAGAAAGAAAGAAAGAAAGAAAGAAAGAAAGAAAGAAAGAAAGAAAGAAAGAAAGAAAAGAATGACAGAAAAAGAAAGAAAGAAAGTACCTGTTGGATAAAATATCTCTGAGACTTGAAAGGTTCAAAATGTGTGTAAAACCTGTGGAAGAAGGTTTGTTTTATAAGTGGGAGAGGAATCTGTCTAAGGAGACTAGAGAAATATCATCAGCCCAGTAGAAATGGAAGAGTAAGAGACTGGAGTACACAAGGGCAGTGCAGTAGTGGCCTCATTGGCCTATTGACCAGCAGTTCATGTGCATTCACTGTCTGCACTTCCTCATCACTAATACAGACTTTGTCCAACTCATAGTTTCCCACCCAAAGCTCTACTGCTTATGACTTTCCTATACCCATCTCCCTTTGAGTTAGCCTTTGATCTTAATCATTAGCTCATTTTAGCAGAAAAACAGAACAAAACAAAAAACATTGGGCAAAAAGGAACTAAATGTATTACCAGGATCTAATCATGCAAGTTTCAAAGGAAATTCTATTCCTATCTTCTTAATGGTCAGTGCTATATACATTAAACAAACAAACAAACAAAGAGCCAGAGCCCAGTGCATATTTTGTCAAGTTTTTGAAACTGGAGTGCCTTATTTAGTTGAGTTAGTTTTTGTAATGATTCAGGTTTTTGGTTTTCAGGGGCCAGTTTGACATATATACAAGGGTACTTCAAAAAGTTTGTAGAAAAATAGAACCGAAAGATAATATGAATCTTTCCATGAACTTTTTGAAGTACCACATGTATATACATATGTATATGTGTGTGTGTGTGTGTGTGTGTGTGTGTGTGTGTATTTGTACCTCTCAGGAAGGGTCTGCTTACAATTGCCAACATTTTTTGTTTGTTTGTTTTTGACCACCAATTAAGACCAATACAATGAAAACAGAATTTCCACTTGCGATCTCCATCATTTCAGAGAAGGTGTAGAAAAGGCATTTTTTTTTTCCTTTTTGTCTTTTTTTACTGACCGGCAACGGGATCGCACTCCTCGGTGCTGCGCCCGCACCACGCTCAGCCAGTGAGCGGGAACCGGTCTCCACATGGGATCCGAACCCTCGGCGGGAGCGCCGCCGCACTCCCAAGTGGCGCACTCTCCAGTGCACCATCGGGCCGGCCCAGAGAAGGCATTTTAATATCACTTTATAGGCTGCATAATCATAAAAAAAGAACTTCTTTCAGCTANAAGGCATTTTAATATCACTTTATAGGCTGCATAATCATAAAAAAAGAACTTCTTTCAGCTAAATGCATTTGACTTTAAGAAAATTTCCCTTATGCTGTCCACAGTTTTTTTCAAGTCACCAAGGACCAGAGAAAATATAGCCAGTGTCTGGCATTTGGGAACAACCATTGACTATAGACAACCTAAGGCTGTTTACCCCTCAGGAAGCCCTGAGAACACAGCTCAAGGGGATAAAGCCTTCCTTATGCAAGCTTCCACAAAGAGGGTTCTACTTATCCTGTCATCTAAGCAGGTGATTTCTCCCACTGTGTGAGCTTTATTTTTGTAGAACACATTTCATTTTAACATGGCCCATATTTTTCTGACATTTAGGTAGATGTTTGTCTCAAGTTTTTTATTTTTATTTATTTATTTATTTATTTTTTCCTTTTTGTCTTTTTTTACTGACCGGCAACGGGATCGCAACCCTGGGTGTTGCGCCCACAACCGCGCTCAGCCAGTGAGCGGGAACCGGTCTCCACATCCGAACCCTCGGCGGGAGCACTGCCGCACTCCCAAGCGGCGCATGCTCCAGTGCGCCACCAGGCCGGCCCGTGTCTCAAGTTTTTTAACACAGCTTCTCCCTAATTCCTGAAAACTCATGATTCTGACTTCATGGTTAATGATGTACTGCAAAGATCTATGTGTTTTATTTATGTATTTGGCTCACTCTCCTTCCCCTCTATTGGGCTCATTTATTACATATTATTTAATACCTGTTTTGAACACTGCACTCTTAGGTGTTAGGGTACAGAAATTAATAACACACAACCTGCACTCAGAGGAGCTCATGACAAAGTAGAAGTTCCTGGAAGGCGGGGACCATGTCTGTATGTCTTTCTGTTTCCTGTAGCACTAAGAAAAGGGCCAGGCATATTGGAAGAAGGCAACATTTATCTGTTGACTAAGAAGAAGCTCTCAAGGTGGAAATTTTATTCTTGAGTAAATTATGATGATTTCTGAGAAAGTATCATTCATTCTTTATATTTGTATGCACACTTAGTGACTTAAAACATGTTATCTATTACATGTTCTGTCTGTTACATCTAAATACATGTTATGTTCACATTACTTGTTGTAAACATTTATTGCTGTATAACATACATAAATTACACAAATCTTAAGTGTATAGTTTGGTAAACCTTTATAATAACTACACCCATTTCAATATAAAATTTACCAGCACCTCAGAAATTTCTCTTCTGCTGCCTTCCATTCATTACCCACCCCACAGGTAACCACTGTTTGGACTTCTATCACCATAGCATATTAATCTATGTCTCTAATAGATAGTGATCCATAGAATATTTAATAGATTTATATAGATTATTTACTCAGTTGCTGTAGATTATCATCATAGATCTGATTACAGAGTGACCCTTGAAAAGTGTACATCAGATCAGCAAATACTTGTTGGATTGAACCATTGAAATGTTATACTGGATACACAGTAGACAGACAAGTTTAAATACAGAATTTTTAGAACAAAACAATTTATACATCCACATACATCTTAAAGATGAGATGAGGGAGGATTAATTTTGCAGGCAGAAGTAAAATTGGTAGTATACAATGTTACCTCATCTAAAAGAAAATTTAATAAAAAGATGGTAAAGTAGGGCCGAGCCCGTGGCGCACTAGGGAGAGTGTGGCGCTGGGAGCACAGCAGCTCTCCCGCCTCGGGTTTGTATCCTATATAGGGATGGCCGGTGCACTCACTGGCTGAGTGCGGTGTGGCCAGTCTCAAAAAGGACAGAAAAAAAAAAAAAAAAGATGGTAAAATATAAGAACTGAAAATGAAATAGTCATTTAAACAATGAAAACAAAAGCAGTGAAAAATAGTCAAAAGAAGTGGAGTATCTAGCTCTCCAAATAAACTTTGCCTGAAAATTCATATTTTAATATTCATATCTGCATTAAATTCCATTATGTTCTCCTAAAAATGCCAAAATAATCTTCTAAGAATTTCAGACTGATGGCAATATTTTTTTTCAATTGCCAATGCTTCCAATAAAAGTCATATTTTGATATTTAATTAACAGGTAAATATTTTCTAATCAGTTCAAATAAAACAGATATGTACCATAGTTATTCCTTTTCGAGAAAGAGGAATAAATCAGCAAGTTGTTGACATGTAATAGTGAACAGCTGGAGAACTTTACTGAAATTTTTCTAACAGCATATTTAGCAAATAGTATTAATCATTCTACTAAAACTACCTAGAAAATTTTGCTGCTAAAGTATTTTATTTACTCATTTTTTCCCCTAAGTAAAGGTGACATATTATTCAATTTAAAAGCAACCGATTCTAATCTGCAGCTAAGTGCTAATAGACAAGCAACATACTTCTCCTCAGTCCTTCAATTCAATGAGGATGTGAGCATATTTCAGTTTGGATATTAAGATTTCTTTTTTCTTTTGATGTCTTAAAAAATTACCAGAAGGAAATTAAGTTCAAAACATATATTTAAAGTAACGAGGGAGGTACACACTTAAAAGCAGACAAATCATAAGCTATAAAAATAATAGTTTCTTCTAAAGTGAAACATTTTTATTCTCAATTTTATTTATTTATTTATTTATTTATGGTGGCTGGCTGATATGGCGATCCGAACCCTGGTTGTTGGTATTATAACGTCTCTCTTTAACCACCTAGCAAACTGACCAGCCCTATTTTCAGTTTTGAATCAGTAAACTTGTATTGAACTTGCATTTGGGGAGTGTCTTCTTGTTTTTATTGAGTACGTGTTTGTGCGTATGTGTTCATATGTATAGATTCCATTTGCATTCTTCCAAAAATGTTAGATCTGTAAACTTNAAATAAACTTTGCCTGAAAATTCATATTTTAATATTCATATCTGCATTAAATTCCATTATGATCTCCCAAAATTCCCAAAATAATCTTCTAAGAATTTCAGACTGATGGCAATATTTTTTTTCAATTACCAATGCTTCCAATAAAAGTCATATTTTGATATTTAATTAACAGGTAAATATTTTCTAATCAATTCAAATAAAACAGATATGTACCATAGTTATTCCTTTTCGAGAAAGAGGAATAAATCAGCAAGTTGTTGACATGTAATAGTGAACAGCTGGAGAACTTTACTGAAATTTTTCTAACAGCATATTTAGCAAATAGTATTAATCATTCTACTAAAACTACCTAGAAAATTTTGCTGCTAAAGTATTTTATTTACTCATTTTTTCCCCTAAGTAAAGGTGACATATTATTCAATTTAAAAGCAACCGATTCTAATCTGCAGCTAAGTGCTAATAGACAAGCAACATACTTCTCCTCAGTCCTTCAATTCAATGAGGATGTGAGCATATTTCAGTTTGGATATTATTAAGATTTATTTTTTCTTTTGATGTCTTAAAAAATTACCAGAAGGAAATTAAGTTCAAAACATATATTTAAAGTAACGAGGGAGGTACACACTTAAAAGCAGACAAATCATAAGCTATAAAAATAATAGTTTCTTCTAAAGTGAAACATTTTTATTCTCAATTTTATTTATTTATTTATTTATTTTTGGTGGCTGGCTGATATGGCGATCCGAACCCTGGTTGTTGGTATTATAACATATCTCTTTAACCACCTAGCAAACTGACCAGCCCTATTCTCAGTTTTGAATCAGTAAACTTGTATTGAACTTGCATTTGGGGAGGGTCTTCTTGTTTTTATTGAGTATGTGTTTGTGCATATGTGTTCATATGTATAGATTCCATTTGCATTCTTCCAAAAATGTTAGATCTGTAAACTTATATATGTATTACAAATATATATATATATATATATATATTGCAAAAGTAACCATATATTTAAAGATTGCATGTGTTCATGAGTTGAACGTTGGTTTCACTTCCACATTATCTCTTGTAACTTGTAAAGGACTATAATCAACCTTCTTGAAAATCAAAATGCAGATGGAAATATACATACCTAGTGTCATAATTTTATATTTTCTTTAAAAATCCATCTGTAACAATCCTTTAAGTGCTCACTATGTTCCAAGGACATATGGTTCTAGTTATCACTTCAGATAAGATCCTTAACAACACTATGAGGTATAGAATAGCCTTATTTTATATAGGAAGAAATTGACACACACAGAACTTATGTAAAATGCTGAGGATCAATAGCTAATAAATGACAGAGAAAAGATTGGAATCTTTGTAATGTGACTTTAGATTCCATGATCATTAATAACTCATTTGTACTGTGTAAAGACCACAGAAATGACTGAATTAGAATAAATAATCCCACATACAAAAAACAATTAAAAATACAAAGAAATTGGCCTAGTATTTTGATACACATAGGCCTTAACATGCATTTACAAAAGTAAAGTTAGCAAATGCATTTACTAAGTTTCTGCCCACCCACTATTCCTCATCCCAAGCATTCTTACACATTTACCAGCTAAAGAAATAAGCAACTATCCCAGGTCAAAAGAGAGTCTTTCTTTGAATTGCACTGAGTAGCAAAGAGCAATGTAGACGAGACGACAGAGTATAAGGTGTCTTATATTTTTAGAGTTAAACTGATCTGGGAAGTTAACATCAGATGTTCAAAATGTCAAATATCTTTTAATGAAATTGTGCCCAACACTGATAGGATATTTGGGTGCTGAAAAGGGATAATATCTCACATATTGAGTGTCATGGTGATTAACCCAGCAAGGTGTATTGAGTAAGGTTAGATTACTTAGAGGCTTAGTTTTGAATTATTCTTGCTATTTGAAAGAAAACTTGATTCCATGGGTAATACTAAATGTTAAATGCCCTTTTTTTAACCCAGCATGTCTAATATGACCTTATGTGTTCAGGTTGCCTTTTTGTTGAACAAGGAGGGGAAATGGTAGCTTTAATATGATTGGGGCGTGTGACCTTTGTTGCTTATAAGATTGTGAAAATGCTTCCCAGAGGTCTATATAATCCTCTTTAAGCTACAAAGAGGAAGCTCTCACTGTCATTTTTCAAAGCATGATTTTTGTATTCAAGAACATTAATGTTGATCATGCTTACTTCTGCAGCATAGGTTGCTGGAGTCATATACTTGCTATTAAAATTAGAATAGTCTGTAGGTTTGAATCCAAGCTAGCCTAGAGTCTTAAGAAAGATATCCTTGTGATTGTAAATATTAGTGTATTAAAAAGTAGTAACCATCTTTAAATTTTCTGCCATTTTTGTTTTGTGATTTTTACCTATATGAGATGACATATTACATAGTTATAGCACACACTACAATCTTAAAAAACACAACATGCATTCTTACCTTGTGATTTATGTGCTTTTTCATTTTTATTATAGATTTCTGTTATCATGTGATTATTAAAATCTAATGCTAAAATGCAGGAGGCAAACACATTTTACTACCTTGGAGTTCACATTCTGTGTTTTTCTTTGAAACTCTTATTAGTCCTCTTCATTTTTTCCAAAGGTAAACCGGGCATGATGTGTTTTACATGCATTGTTGCTTCTTGAAATTGCTATGATAGGAAGGAAAATAAAATATATTTTTTACCTTTGCTTTTGATTTTTGGTTGTTTGTTTTTCCTGGAATATCATCTGTCCTCAATAGTCTGTTTCACCAGGTACCAATGTCTGTCCCCAAATTTCACCCTTGTGCCACAAACCACACTATTTAGCTGACAAAATTCTGTAATAGCCTTCCCATTTAGGCTTCTGAAGAAAATCAATTTACCCCTGAATGCCTGGTAATTTTCCCCTGGCCTCCTTTAACTGGGAAGCACTAATACTTCATGTTCAACTTCTTAATTAACAACAGCTCGCTTAACTTGTTAAATATAACTGTCATAATTTCAGAGACTGACTACTTTAGTCTTCCAAATGTTTCCACCAAATGGTAGAGATGAAAAATTGTTATCAAAAGGGAATCTAGGACCTCAGTCTAATGAAGTTTCCATAAGTATTATCTTTGAAGTCTCTTGTCTTAAAAAATGCCTTTGTTTTTATACTTTACTCCCTGATGTGTCTATGTTGGTTTTTATTATGAAAGGTAAAGTTGCTGTCATTAATGCCTGTCCTTATCTTGTTCATCAATTAAAGTTCCTTCCAGTGGTCTTCTCCACCACCACCTCCCTGGAGATCCAAACCACTCTCTTCCTGGACTCCAGTCCCACGGAAGTCCTGGAGCTTCTGTGGGATTGAGGAAAATGTTGTAGAACTGATAGGCAGTACAGTGTTGATGCTGAACAGACACATGTGATGCTATGTGCTTGTAGCAGAATTCCTAAAAAGGTTTTGGGTGCTGGGGAGGAAAGTTTTTGCTGGAAAGAAGGCTGGGTGGCCTCCAGACAATGTCTTAGCTCCTTAATATCTTACCATATTTTGGCGTGCTTCACTAGTACCTGGGCAGTGAGCTTCTTTATCCCCAAGAACTTCCAAAGATCAGCTCCTAAGCTGCCTTCTTATCCCAGTTCTCCTCTATGAGGTCCATCTCACTCTCCACATATACACTTGTATTGATCTGGAAATAAAACAACAACAACAAAAATCACTATTTTCTTCTTGTTCTTTTGAAATAAACCTTGAAAATATCTTATACCCAAAGCCTGGATCACTATCTGACTGTGACAGAAAATAAGAGCGTTCTCAATAGATGAAGGAAAAATCATGAATAGTTATTAGGAAAAAAGAGTGAATCATTACGAGTTTGGGGAAGAAGATCCAGTGTTACAGTGGCACTAGAAAAACCGAGGTTACAAGGGCCTTAAAAGATCACCTAATCTTATCCCCATCCTTTCATTTTACAGTTTTGCTTCTAGCCAGTGCATACTTCAAGGAGGGTGACATGCTAGCAACCAGGCTTGTAAAACAAAATTTTCATTAAGATCAGTGCCAGGTTTGTGTAGAACCATCCCTTTGCTGTTATCCAGGGGCTGGCAAGTTAGAGTCTCTGCAAATTATGTATTTGCCAGTTTAACGAGATTGTCAGGCTCATCAATTGTCAGAGAAAAAGAGTGGATAATGACAAGGAAGAAAGTTCAAGGTGATGTCTTTGCTATGCTCTGGAATGCTAATAACTGCAAATAGACATAAATACAGCATCCCCTATATAAAATGTAAATGATTTTACTGCATTATTACTATCTTACTGTCAACAGCTTCTATGTTCTGAATAGTGTCCCTCTGCTGTTTTTTATGTGCCAATTATTTTCTGTTTATAAGTCAACAACGAGCTAGAAAATCAGCTCTCTGGTGATCCCCTTTTAATTAAAGTAACTGCTAATCTCAACATTCACTTTTCTATTATTAAAATGACTTGCTTGCTGCACAGGGATAACATGCAACAGATTAATTTTTCTCAAGGGGATAAAGCTGCAAGGAGAAGGGAAGTAATCTCTCCCAACCTGATATGATGTTTGCTTCTTTTCAGATGGTCTGATTAAAAGAGATATCAAAGTGAAGAGAGGTCACACGGGGAGGTAACAGGGACTACCATGTGGTGGTGTGCTGGGTTTAGACAATATTACTTCCAGCAGAGTTATGAGTCAAGATCGTATCTTTATATAACATTTGTTTTGACACTCCTCGAATATTGCATGGGAGTAATATTTACCCAGATTGTTAGGAGACTCCAAAGCAGACAACATAATGAAGGAGGAAAAACTAACAAGAACAATATGCATTCAGATATTTCTCATGTCTTAAACTTCAAGATGATAGTTGGATCCAACATATGAACACCGAGTTGATGAGGCGAACAATCTGTTAACCAGAGAAACAGGACTCCAGGCCCCGGAATCACACTACAGAAAGAACATTATGTTTCAGTTTAAGATGATTTGAAAATATAAATGGTTTTTATTACATCATTTTAAAGAATATATTCCAGATTCAAATGAATGGGAAATCAGCTTTGATCAGTATTTTTTAGAAATATATACATATATTTTTGCTGTCTAACATATGTTTATTTTGAAATCTCTATTATGAATTTGAAAAGTACAATAAAACAGTGGGTCCCAAATGCTGCTCTGTGGCAAAATTTTCACCATACTCCTATAAAAGAACTAAATGAGAACAATACAGTGATATATTCCTGAAGATTTATTTAGTCAATTTTAAGGGATGATCCTGTACTCTCTGACATTATGGCCTGTTACCTCTTTTTTTGTGGTAAATGCTTCTTTCTACAAATAAATATATTTTATATTTAATATTCAAAATGCTATTTGTATATTTGAAAAAGTTCTCTTTAAATATTCTTATTTGATAATTGTGGTAACCTTATGTCATGTATTATATTGTGTCTCAATTTTAAATACTCTTTATGAAATAAAAAATCTGGATCCACTTTCATAAGCCCTGTTGAAAGCCACCTCTATGTTGTGACTATCGTTTGTTGAAATGGTGTAGAAAGAGAGAGAGACCAAAAGGAAAGGAGATAGAGGGATGGGCCTGTTACTCCATGGCGCCAGTCCATGACTGACATCCCATTCCATGGATAATGTAGGACTTTGAAATGCACCTGCAGAGAATGAACATGCAATCACTTATAAGCAGAAGGCTAAGTCATTTTGGATAATTTTATCACTTTGACTATAAATTTTGAAAGAGTAGTCTTTTAAAATCATCACTATTAGTATGTAACTAGCAACATCAAATTAGTGTATTTTCATCAGAATACAGAAACATATATCAATCAATTATTTAATTACATAAGGATATGTTGGAAATTATATAGAGATAGAGATGGTAAAAACTGATAGGCACTAGACATTGTGGTAATCCTCATTTTTTTCTGTACAAAAAAAAATATGACAGACATATTACTGTTCCTATTTTATAGATGGTGATAAGGAGACTCAAGAGATAGAGATGGTAAAAACTGATAGGCACTAGACATTGTGGTAATCCTCATTTTTTTCTGTACAAAAAAAAAATATGACAGACATATTACTGTTCCTATTTTATAGATGGTGATAAGGAGACTCAAAGTTAAGTAATGTCCTCCAGAGTAACACATCTATAATGTTGAGGAGCCCAGATTCTAAAATAGGGCTTTCAGGCAACTTCCCTAATTCTCCTTCTATTGTGGCATACTATAGGGCACAGTATCCTGTTTTATTTAATATCCATTAAGCTCTGGTTTGTTGATAATGTAGATATTTTCTTTAAGGCATTTGAATTTTTTCAGGCTTCACATAGTATCACCAGTGGTTAGGGCTTTCAGGCAACTTCCCTAATTCTCCTTCTACTGTGGCATACTATAGGGCACAGTATCCTGTTTTATTTAATATCCATTAAGCTCTGGTTTGTTGATTATGTAGATATTTTCTTTAAGGCATTTGAATTTTTTCAGGCTTCACATAGTATCACCAGTGG
>NW_007731069.1:22417-28262 GCF_000696425.1 Galeopterus variegatus | reverse complement strand
CAAAGTTAAGTAATGTCCTCCAGAGTAACACATCTATAATGTTGAGGAGCCCAGATTCTAAATAGGGCTTTCAGGCAACTTCCCTAATTCTCCTTCTACTGTGGCATACTATAGGGCACAGTATCCTGTTTTATTTAATATCCATTAAGCTCTGGTTTGTTGATTATGTAGATATTTTCTTTAAGGCATTTGAATTTTTTCAGGCTTCACATAGTATCACCAGTGGTCAAATGGAGATAGAATGACAGCATCTTAGGTTTGGGAAACAGCTTAGAGATCAATTACTACAGGACCTCGGTTTCCCTGTTACCATCATAGTTATAACCTTCCACCTCTGCCAGCTCAACTGATGAAGCTGACAATAGTCACCTAATCTTAACCTTGTAGGACTTGAAGGATTCCAAAGTCCAAGAAACTAAATCAGAGTTGTCTTATCTTGATAAGTTCCATGTTCTTTCATCCCACATTGTGTGGGCCATTAAGGCTTCAAGAAACAAGAAAGGGAACCAGGATATTCATGCTCACAAAAATAACATGGAGAAGATACGCCCTCCTTCCACTCACCCACGTGGGGAGAGTGGATGTTCTCTGGCTGGAAGAGAGTTAATGAGCTCAAAGAGCAAAATACTTATTTTCTCCTGTTCTTCTATTAGTTAATTCCCCAAAAGTTACGAAGTTGCATTCCTTCCTCCTCTTGATCCCAGGGGGAGATGGTGGAAAGGAATCAAGATACAAAGGCAACCAGGTCTCCAAGCAATATTTAAGTAGAAAGTGATGACCAACCAGTCAGCTCTTCCCAATCGCTCTTTCCAATTCACATTCCCTTAGCCTTCATTTGTTTAAGTACAGTTTATTTAGGAGCATAATTTGGACAGATGATATTTAATTGTTCTTGATTTATTTGCTTTGATAAACTTCAGTAAAATGATAATCAGGTGTATAAATGACAAAAAGAAATTATATTTAAACTAGATATTTTAGCTTTGAATGTTTTCTTTTATTATTTTAATACATTTTAATTATTTATTAATAATTGGCCGCATTGTAATGGGTAAAGTTTTAACAGATTATTAGCCACCTTCATGATAATTACTGCTGTAAGTGATAGTTTTCAGTCAGAGACTATCAACCCCTCACTTTTAAAATGTCTAACCAATAGTCAGGAGATTTTATACTACATTTGTCACAAAGATAATGAAGAAAAAAATGAAATAAAAGTAAATATATTTAGAAAATAAAGCCTTATAACAAAAGAACTAACCTACTTATTCATATTATTTATACAAAGTGTGATAATATAACTTTCTATTAAATATAAAATCATTTCTTATTAACAGTTCCTCATCAAATGGTTATAATAAAACAATTTTTATTATAAACTTTTGCATCTAGAAATACTAGAAAGAATTCTGGAAATTTTTGAAAACAAATTGAGTTCCCTTAATTTCTGAGTCTGGTGTACAAATGATACCAAAATGAGCCTTTCTGTTTATTTTCTAATTTTTCAGAGCAATGTATTTAAATATGATTAGATTCTTTAAAGTCTAAACTTGGAAATATTCCAATCTTGCAAACCAGAAAATGTATTTTACTTTTTGTAAATTACAGAAGATAAAGGCTTTTTGTCATTTTAAGTGGAAAAGTAGTTGTGATGAAAAATAACCTTGACAGGATTGCTTGAAATAAAATATCTTTGTAAGGTTGGGAAGCTATTACGAAGCATATAACTGTCAAATCTAAGTGAATCTTAGCAGTATTCATTGTTTGCCTGATACCATATTTATCTTGAGAAAATTTGGAAGGGAAATATTATTTTTAAAATATTGTTCTCGACAGGGATAAACATAGATTATTTTATATTCAAAAGCAAGAGATGCATTCAGATACCCTTGTGACGGTTTTGCATATATTCTATCAAATTTGCTATTTGAGTAAGTTAACTATTTTGTTCCTGTGTACTCTTATTCTGAAAATTATTGACAGACTCTCCGAGTTTCTAGAAAGACTGGCAGAAATAAATGTTTCTTACACCTTCATTTTGTTTTTAATCAAAATATCTTTGGGTCATGGAAGTGCAATTAAATTAACAAATCAGGACCTCACAATTTTGGTTATCATCCCTCCTTTTTATTTTTGTTTGTTTATTTTTTTGTAAATTTTTACTCCGTTAATCACAAGATCAGAGAATCTACAACACCCAGCTAGTTTGGCCTGGTCTGTGTTCACTGAGGGCCTACTTCATAGAAGTTTCCATGGTGAGAATTTGCTGATGCCGTCCTGTGATGTTTAAAGTGTTCCTCTGTAAATTATTAAACATAGAGGACTGATCCGTTAATTTTGATCTTTCAGCAACATTAATTCATAGGTGGTATATACTTCCATTATCAGGTGGCACACAGTCTCTATTTTTCACAATTTGTTTAACCTGTAATTAGTTTTTATTTGATTTGAACTACTTTATAGTTAAATTAGTTTTTATTTTATTTATTCGGCAACTTTGCTATCTCATACATTTGCTATCTCATTAATTTATCTGTAGATTACAAGATTCCTAGATCAATGGTGTCATCTTTTGTGTATAGCAAAGTATGTGCATGTTTGTGTGTGTGTGTGTGTATGTGTGTGTATGTGTGTAAGAGACAGAGAGAAAGGAAGAGAGAAGGAGAGAGAAGATAGGAAACGTTTGTGTTATGTTTTGATTTTTTTGGTTGTTTCTTCTTTCAGGAATTAATTTTCCTCTTTGGTTTCTTTACCTTTTTCACGATATAATAAACAAAGGATATCCCTCCCTTCATCTGAAATTTTGACTCCCCAATAGGCTTTGAAGACTACCTCTTTTAATTGTGCATGTTTTTACTCTTTCCTAGCATCGGTACACATGATCTACTGGGACACTTTATTTTTATGTTTTAGCATTTTCACACAAGGCAGACTTCATTTTCTAGCATTGGATTTAGAGCAATTTTTAGCCTGCCAATTGGTCCCCTCTTCTCTTTGCCTGCAGTGTGTTGCAGACTGCCCTTGACCATCACAAAACCATACGGCAGAAGTGTGAAAGGCCACTCACTGGAATATATTGTGAGATACATATATATACACACACACATACACAGTTATTTTAGAGTTAAGGGCTTTTTGTCTTCCAGTTATGCTGAGAACACTTTCACCATGGTTGCCAAATAATGTCTCTAACATTGTACCATGAATAATGATGTTTACTATATTTTTTATTAGTTATCCTTAAGGTATCTAATAGATACATAAATGATTTTTCTTATTTCCTAATTTTTCTAGGAGCTCTTAAAGATTTAAGATTGGGTTGAATGAAATGCTTACACAGCATATTTTGGGATAATCATGTGCTCTTGATAATCTATTCATGTGGTGAATATTTGTAGTTTTTTAATACTAAAGAACCCTTGCAATATTTGATAAATCTAACTTGGTCATGATGTCTTATTTCCATACATTGTTGGAATTAGTTGGTTAATATTTTATTTGGAAATGTTTGCATCAATGATCATGAGTGAGATTGGGTATAATTTTCTTCTCATAGTGTTTTCATATTAAGGTTATATAAATTTCACAGAATAGATTGGGAAGATGTCTCTCCTTTTAAAATATCTGTAAGAATCCTTATATCATAATAGAACTCACCAGTAAAGCATTTTGGCTTGCCTGTTTTCTTTACAGTAAAATTCAGATATTTCTATTTTCTCTTGAGCTAATTTTAAAAGTTATATTAATTTTTTTGTCTATTTCATCTGTTTTTTCAAATTATTGGAATACATTTTTGTAGGTTTTTTTTTTTTTTTTTACTTTCATTTTCATCTATGTTCGATCTGTATTTGTGTCCTTGAAAAATTCACTGCTATTGGGTACCTGCACATTCTCTTTTTAATCCTGATCAATAACCTTTTTTGTAATTTTCTTGTATTTTTATCATATTCTTAAATAATTAGCTTTTAACTTTGTTAATATTCTTTGTATTATCATTGTTTATTTATTTATTTATTTGGAGTTGTTCTAATGCTCTTTCTCCATATTCCTGGACTGGAAATTAACTCGTTAATTTTCAGCCATTCTTTATTTTTATTATGAGCATTTAAAGCTACATATTACTCTGGATGACCTTCTTTTACTGCAAGCTACTTCGCAGATTTTGATGCGAAGAAATTTTTTAAATAATTAAGTTCACAGTATTTTTAAATGGTTTCTTTAAGGACCCATGAGATATTTTAAGATGGAGTTTCAAAGTACGTTACGTGGGGATTTTCTGTTTGCTTATCTTTTGTAACTGACTTTAACTGCTGTCAGAGTGTAGTTGCCAAAAATCTCTTAAATTTTTTAGACTTGTTTTATGAAGTAGAATGTGGTAAATTTTTATAAATGTTGAATGTGATCTTGACAAGAGGAGAATCTAATTTCTAGTACTTCCAGTATTTCTAGTATTTTGGAGTACAGGATTCTACATATTCCATATGTCTTATAACCAGACTTAGTAATGTATTTTTCAGACCTACTACACTTAATTATTATTTTTGACTGTTTGACCCTTCAGTAGTTGAGAGAGATATAGTGAGGTATTTCTCAGTATTATGGTGAATTTGCGAATCCACGTCCCCCACCCCCCACTGGCTGCCAGTCATATAAAGCATGTTTTTTTCTTTATATGTATCAGTCTTTTCACTTGATGCATACGTTTAGAATTGTTATATCTTCCTAGTAAATTAAATATTTTATCATAATACGGTGATACTTTGATAATTTTTAATCTTCAATTTCATTTTGTCTAATAGTAGTATAATTACCTTAGCATTTTAAGATATGTATTTGACTGGCTTATCTTTTCCTATCTTATAGTTTTAATCTTTGTCTTTATAGTATATGCACGTCTCTCAGATAGCATATTTAATTTTTAAAATCAATTAAACAATTTTTCTGTCTTTCAACAGGTGTATTTTATACATAAACATATATTGTGATTACCAATATATTTCTACCATCTTTTACTTTTTCCACTATTCCGTATGTTTTTTCTTTTCCTTTTTTCTTTTTTATTATTTATTTGAATTTATTTGTTGTTTGCTGTTGTTGTTATTTTTATTGTTTTACTGTTTGATGGAGTAGAAGTCCTATGATCTATTTTATTTCTTTGGTGGTTGTATTTAATTTCACATATACATTGCAATGTTTAAAGTTCATATGTGAGCCATCCCTCTGAACAATATAAATACCTAAAATACTTTAATTCCTATCATTTTTATTTATATACAATTTTTGTTAACCTTTTAGTTTTTAGTTCTGTTCCTTTTTTAACTCCCCAAATTAGATACATTATTTTAAACAGACAATATTTGATTTAAATTATCTACATATTTATCAATTTATTTGCTTAGTATGCATACTTGTAGCTCAGATTATCCTTCTGGTATCATTTTCTTCCTTCCTCCTTTAGCTGTTACTCCAACAAATTCTGGTAGAGTAAACTTTCCCAGTGTTTGCCTATCTGTAAATGTTATTATTTCAAAATTTTTCTTGAAAGATAATTTTGGAAAATACACTATTCTGTGTTGACAGTTACTGTTATTGAGCATTTTATTTTTTATTTATCTTTTTTTTTTTTTTGGTCGTTTTTGTGACCGGTAAGGGGATGCAACCCTTGGCTTGGTGTCACCTGCACCGCGCTCAGCCAGTGAGCGCACCGGCCATCCTTATATAGGATCCGAACCCGTGGTGCTGCACTCTTCCGAGTGCACCACGGGGCTGGCCCTGTCATTGAGCATTTTATTTATTTATTTTTTTCGTTAAATTTTTATTTTGTCAATATACACTGTATATGATT